>NW_026652279.1:124036552-124329389 GCF_009828535.3 Hylobates moloch
TATAATGGTGGAGTTTAAGCTTTTACTGTATCCATTACCGAAAGAGTGAACATAATACCCAACAGGTAATTTTTCAGCCTTCCACTCTTCCCAATCTTCACTCTTTGGAGCCCCCAGCGTCTTGTCTCCATCTCTATGTTCATGTGTATCCATTGTTTAGCTCCCACTTGTAAGTGAGAGCATGCTGTGTTTGATTTTTGTTTCTGAGTTATTTCTCTTAGGATAATGGCCTTCAGCTTCATCCATGTTGCTGTAAAGGACATGATTTCGTTCTTTTTTATTCAGTCATGAACAAAAATGAAATCATGTGCTTTGCAGCAGCGTGGTTTATGTATACCAAATTTGCTTTACTCAGTTATCCCTTGATGGACACTTAGGTTGATTCCATGACTTTGCTATCATTTTCTTTGTATTTCCTTTTTTCCGCCCTGGTTCCACATGAAATCTGAGTTAAGTATGTTTTGTCATTTTAAGTTTAGTTTGCCAAGTAAGAGATAAATGTGTGCTTTTCCCTTAGGGTTAGAAAAAACGAAAATATACAAAACAGAAAATAATAAAATCAAGATATTTTTAATTTTTGAATGACTGGTCATCTCAAGGAAAATTGACCAAAAAACTGTCGAGCATTTTAGTATTATTATTTACACATATATTGAAAGCTGTAAGGTGATTTGGGCTTATTATTGCACTGTAGGTCTGTTAAGCTTTCAAATTCTCCATAGAGTAATGACTCAGATAATATTTAAAGTATAGGGATCATGACTTTAAGAGCAGCCACCCATGAAGGTTTACAAGTTTTAAAATTATTTGGACATATGGTAAAGAATGTTGGAGATTCCTTAGTATTTCCAAATATAGTTCTTCAGTCAATCCTCAAAAAGTAATTAAATTAAATTAAATTAGCCATGCACTAAGCATGGCTATAAATGTTGGAGTGGGTGACTAAAAACAATAAGTAATCATACATGATGGAGGTTGCAATAGTGGAATGTATTCAAATTGTGAGGAATCACTTAGATGAAGACCACCATGAAGTTAGGGCAAAATTTAGTTATTTCTCAAATAATTTTTTAGACCAATATTTTATTACGTGTGATAGTATTTGGAAAAAGATAGTGATGGAGCCATATCCATGGTCCACTAGGCTTTGCTATACAGATAGCCCTCCATATCTGAGATCCACATCCACAATTAAGCCAATTGCAGATCAAAAATATTAATAAAACAAAAAATAATACAGCAATAAAATAATACAAACTCTAAAACATAGTATAGCAAATATTTACACAGCATTTACATTACATTAGGTATTATAAGTAACCTAGAAAGGATTTAAAGTATAAGAGAATATATTACCCTGTTCTCACATTGCTATAAAGATACCTGAGACTGGATAATTTACAAAGAAGAGAAGCTTAATTGGTTAATGGTTCTGTGGGCTGTACAGGGAGCATGGCGACATCTGCTTCTGGGGAGGCTTCTGGGAGCTTTTACTCATGGCAGAAGGCAAATTGGGAGAAGGTGTCTTACATGGCAGGAGCAGGACCAAGAGAGAGAAGGGGGAGGTGCTACACACTTCTGAAACAATGAGCTCTCATGACAACTCACTCACTCACTATCATGAGAGCAGGGAGAACAGCATCCAGCAGATGGTGCTAAACGTTCATGAGAACCTAGCCCATGATCCAGTCACCTCCCACCGGGCCCCACCTCCAACACGAAGGATTATCATTTAACATGAGATTTCGGCAGGGACATATATCCAAATGATATTAGGGAGGATTTGCTTGTGTTATATGCAAATTATACATCATTTCGTGTAAGGAACTTGCCCATACTCAGAATTTGGTATCTGCGATGGTTCTGGAATCAATCCCTCACGTATACTTTAAGACAACTGTACTCTAAATCTAAGAGTTTGAGAAGTGTAAAAACTATATAACCTTTTATAAGGAGGTAGAGACTTTAGAGAAGCCCTTCCAGCATTCAGAGGCATTTTTGTCTTACTTGTGTTAATGCAAGTATGTTAATTACATGTCAATCATTAAAATTTCTATTAAAATTATAAAAACATATGCCTAACTTATTTAAAAAGATATTTGAGTTTATTTAACCCCACAAATTAAGTAATTCATAAATTTTACAAAAATAATATGTCAAGACTTAAGACTTAAGAATGAGAGTTAAATTGGAACATAATTTGATTTGTGAAATAGAGAGCTGCCTTTTTGTTGTTAAACACCTGTGTGGATATGTAGGGTGTTCAACAGATACCTCCTATTTATGTCTAGATGAGATAGTCACTCAGTGTGATAGGTAGTCACCCCCACTAAATGTGTATGTCCTAGTCCCTGGAAACAGCAAACGTGATATCTTAAATGGATGAGAAAATAAATTTTGTAAATGTGAGGAAGTTAAAGACCTTGAGATGAGGTGATTATCCTGGATTATCCAAGTGAGTCAAGTGTAATCACAAGGATCCTTGAAAGATGGAAGATGGAAGAGAAAAGTCGGAGAAGAAACTGTCGTGATGAAGCAGAGTGTGGAAGCAGAGATATTAGATGAAGTTGCACTGCTGGCTTTGAAGATGGAGAATGAGGTCATGAGCTAAGGAATATAGTTGGCCTCTTCAAGGTAGAGAGGCCCAAGTAATGAGTTCTCCCCCAGAGCCTCAGGGAGGAAGACATACTTAATGACTCATTTTAGTCTTCTCACCTCAGGAACTATAAAATTTCAATTTGTTTTAAGACATTAAGTTTCTGGTAATTTTTTAAAGCAACAATAGGAAAGCAATATACTGGATAATTTACCTGGGACAATATAAAATAAAACATTATTTAAAGAGTTTAAATTATACTCACGGACAAAGTGGTATGTTTTATATAACGGCATTACTGAATTTAAGGCAACATTTTCCTTTGCATCATTTATTTTAAATTTGTGAGATTTTGTTTGTTTAAATCAACGATAGGGTTTAAAGCTTTTCCATGTTTTCCATTTAGCTGACTTATAAAATTTTGTCTTTCCTACTTTCTTTTTTCTTCCTGTCTGACACATCAATTCTGTCACTGGAACTGCAGCAGCCACTTTGAGACATGATAAAAACGTGAGCATGGATGAGTAATGCTAGAAATATTGGAAGAGGAAGACAGAGGGAGCATGGGATGCTAATGATACTTTTAGGTTACTGGATAGCCCCGGGCCACCTGTCTCTGATGTTCAGTTACTGTAAAAAACATAAATAAAAATGTAAGTAAACTGCCTTATTAAATTCCTCTTTTTTTCCGTATCAGGCAAACTCACACCTATCATAGCAATTATAAAATCCATCATACATTGTTCTAGTTACTTTTTGATGCTAATTTTCATGCAAAATTATAAATTATATGCTAAATTCCATATTTGACTTTTCTTAAGTTTAAAAAAAAATTACTGTCTCCTAGAGCCTAACTCCCTGTCTGGAGTAGAAACTCCACACTAGTGCTATTATTTGAGTAAATCACTAAACTTCTCTACATTTAAATTTTCCTGAACAGAAATGATTGTGTAATAAAATATAGTTCATAGACTGCTAAAACTAAGTAAGATATGTGTATGAACTTTGAAAGAAGTAGAAAGTACCATAATAAAGAAGACATTAAGGATAAAAGAAAGCAGATGTATTGAGCAACTGCTACCAGTAAGGGCAAGATGCTTTGGTCTCATCACCTAGTTCAAGTTTGTGTAACTTTCACAACTCTATATTACAGGTTATTTTATTATTGCTTACAAATGAAAAAAAAAATCAGGAAGAATAAATAGCTTCCCCAAGACCACACATCTAGTATGAAGCTGGAGTATAGGATTTGAACTTCACATTGAATCTAATGTTTATATACATTCTATGGTATCACATTACATACAACCAGTACACATTACTGCATAATATTTAGTATATAATTCTCAATTTTAAATTAAATTAAATGATAAATTAATTAAAAGAAAAAATCAATTTGTATTTGCTTTTAGTAGTATTTACATTTCTTATTCATTTTGTGTTATAAAAATGAACCCTAAATATTTACATAAATTCCTAATCTTTAGGTGATGATTTTTATCTAAAAGATGGTTTCAAGGCTCTCCATAAATAATTATTTATTCTCTAAGTAATTGTATTATATTTAGAAAGTCTATGAAAATCCAATGTGATTTTAAAATACAACTATGATGAAGGGTTAATGTGAATCCAAAATATCATCTTGATTACTCTCTGCCTGCAGACTCATTTGATACAGGCATAATTCAAATGAGAAATTCATCTCCTTCATTTGTCATATCAGTGGCCACTTTGGCTAATCTTAGTGTGGGTGTAGCCTGCAACTGGCACCTCTAAAATTGCCCAGATACTCCTATTAAAGTCAGTGAAAGTTATAATGCGTATCTCTACTCACCATTGTGACAGTTTGGAAACAGGAGATAATGCATCATAAACAACCTGCCAGAAAATGTGTACTAAAGAAAAAGAATATAATAGAATTACAATCTATTCTGTTTCTTTACTTATCAGCTTTCTGCATGTGGTTGATTTAAAACCTTGTAAAAGAGTCAGAATGTTATTTGTAATTTTTCTTACTAGAAATGAAAGGCTTTTGAGCCCTGGCAGGTTAAAATATCAAATATGTTAAAACAGTTTTGCTATTGGACCGAGATTTTTCTTTTTTAATAAAATACAATGTGACAAAATATTCTGACTCAAGAGGTGACCATTTTCAGGGAGATAAAAGCTGACATTGATAACAAAATGTTTATATTAGTGGTTTGTAATGTAAGAGTTCCATGCATAATTTTGATATTTCTCTAGTTATGGGGAAGTATATTACATTTCTGTATTTGACATATGTTCAAGGTGAAAAATATTGTGTTTATTCTAATGTTTTGGGCCCAGTAAGAGGAAAGAAATCAAGTTTGTTGCTATAGTCAGTATGTAGATAACAGCAAATTTAGCAAAATAAAGTTTAACTACTCAGTTTGAGTGTATACATTGCATTTTATTAAAATACAAGGATTATTTTTGTGTGTATGTGGAATATACAAGGTTTGTAGTAATTCTCATATTGATTGCAGTTGAATTTTTTTAAAAAATGTAAATTCATAAACCACATGCAATCGCCATAATTTCTCACTTTTCTTATATATGTCTTGAAACTGCCCCAAACCAGAAACGATCTGGTTACCTTATATTCACTCAAATCTATTATTATCATTAATTATTATTATTTAGCTTCTTGTAAAATAGATGATAATAAGGATAACAAAAGGCACACTGAAGAGGAAAACTATACCATCTTTTACCATAGGATCACCAATTATTAAGAAATTATATAAATTATTTGGTTGAAACGTTCCCCATAGCATAAATTTATTTTTAAAAATACAATTTTCAGGACAGATATCTACAGGGCCTTATGTAACTTGTGTACATACATACATTCATTTTAAATCATCAGACTTGTGAGCACAGAAGATAAAATTTTTTTAACAGTGTTTTTAGAATAGAAACCAACTTATCTAAATTAAGGCTAGGATTAAAACAAATTTAATTTAAATGTCTCATTTTCAAAATGAGATCAGTGAAAAAACAAGAAACAAAGAAATGCTTATGGCCACACTTGCTATGTCATGAAACATAAATAATAATGAAAAAAAGGGCAGAAACATTGTACCATGTAATAGCAATATGCTGCCTTGGAGTACAGGTATTTCATGACAGAGCTTCTATAACCCCTACACCACTGAGAAGAGAGGTAGTTCCTTAACTCATATCCAAATAAGAATTCTCAGTGTACATGGTCCTCACAACAACACAAGATAAGAGACTTCCAAAAGAGCTTTAGAACCATGTCCTCAGGAGTTTTCTCCTACTCCATGGGTTTACATCAGCTGGTATTGCACGACAGACTAGATGTCCTATAACAAGTGGACATTGTTGAAAATAATAGATGTTGAAAATAGTAAAGTAGATGTTCAGTTAATATTTGTTGATAATAGACAATGTCAAAAACAAACAAACAAACCCAAGGTGGAAGCACTTGTTCTACCAATATCAAGACCTTTTATAAAGCCATGCCATATACTACACTGCCATACTGAAGCAGGGAACAAAGTATTTAATGTAACAGGTCTTGCGCACAGGAACAGATCCACATATACTTGGATATATAACAGAGGTGGTACTCAGAAAAATGGAGAAAGGTTAGACATTTTAATAAATCATACTATGGAGGAATTACAAAATGAAAATGAGTCCCTGTTCCAGTCCATAAAAATAGATCACTTTCATGTAAACTGATTACCTTATAGTAACAGGCAAAACATAGAGGGTTTAAAAGGTATCATAGTATATTATCTTTATGAAACCATGGTGGAGAAAGTTCTTAAATACAAAATTTAAAGAAAAATATAGATAGAACATTAAAATTAAGAATTCAGTTAACCACAAGGTACTACAAAGAGAATAAAAATGTGATGTTGGGTTATAACCCACAGCGTGGCAGTAAATGAACTGGAGGAGATATTTTCAACACTCATATAACCAATTGTGCTAGTTCATTCTCACATTGCCATAAGGAAATACCCGAGACTGGGTAATTAATAAAGAAAAGAGGTTTAACTGACTCGCAGCTCTGCATGGCTGGGAAGGCCTCAGGAAACTTACAATCATGGCAGAAGGTACCTCTTCACAAAGCAGCAGGAGAGAAAATGAGTGCAAGCAGGGAAAATGGCAGACACTAATAAAACCATCGGATAGTGAGAACTCACTCACTATCACAAGAACAGCATGGGGGAAGATGCCCCTAATCCAATTACCTTTACCTGGTCCCACCCTTGACATGTGGGGATTTTGGGGATTACAACTGAAGGTGAGATTTGGGTGGGGACTCAGAGCCAAACCATATCACTAATAAATGACAGGCAAATATAGAAACAAGAATACATGAATCAATAAAAAATAGACTCTACATAAATAGGCAAATGACTTGAAAAGTTACTACAAAAAGAGTAAATTGAAATTGCCAGTGATCACATTAGAATAATATCATTATATCCCAGGAATTTAAAAGAAAAATGACAATGTAACCACAGTAGATACATTATAGATTTTCAAAAATAAAAATATTTGACAATGCCAAATGAGTTTATAGACCAAGCACATCTCTTACCTTCTGTCATATATTGGCACAATTTCTTGGAATACAATGTAACATTATCTAGGTAAGTTAAAGAAATCCAAAGGTATGGCAACAATTCTGCTCTTAAGTAAACAACTTAAAGAAACTCAAGTATTTATGCAGTAAGGTGTGTATTCATACCAACATTTCTATAATGCACCCAAACTCGGAAATATATAATGTTTATACACATTAAAATTGACTTAAAAAAATGTAGTATCCTCATCTGATGGAATGCTATTTAGCAATGAAGAAGAACAAATTCTAGCTACTATCAATAATTATGAAAATTCACAAATAATATTAAGGAAAAATGTGAGACAAAAAATAAACACACATTTTAAAGTTATTGTTTTTGGATGTGTCTATAATTGGTAAAACTATCATTGAGAGCAAGAAAATGATTATCACGAATGAAAGGAGAGTGGTTACTTCCAGAGAGAGGTGCACCTTTATTCTACCCTCTACAATACAATTCACCTCAAGTTGTTTTTCCTCTTTCTATTCCTTACTTCACCTTTACTGCAACTTCTAAGTAAATCATCTCTAAACGTTCATCTGAATTACTGAAACAACATTTTCACTCACTCCAGATTTGCCCACTGTAATTCTGTCAATAGACAGTAGCTGGTGTGATCTTTTTAAAAGTGTAAATTCCATAGCTGAGTACAGTGATTTGGGCCTGTAATCTCTGCTATACGGGAGGCTGAGGCTGGAAGATAACTTAAACCTAGGAGTTTGAGACCAGCCTAGGAAACATAGACCCTTTCTCAAAACAAAACAAAACAAAACACTGTAAATTCTGTACTATACCATTCAAGCTTAAAAGTATTCAGTGATTTAAACTTATAAAATTTGTAATTATTATCCTGTTTTAAAAACTAAACATCATTATGCTTCTTCCTATATTTTTAATAACAAGCATATTTCTATTTTTAAAAATTTTCATTAGCTGTGTCTATTAATGAAATTCACTTTGATCTTCAAATGGCAAACTGCTTCTTAACATTTACATCTGAATATAATTATTTTCTTTTCCCTGAAAATCTAATCTTAGGTAATCAAAGTCAATCTATATTATATTATCTTATTTTTATGTTTTTAGATAATTTTTGTCACTTCCTGATTTTTACTTTTGCATTTTGTGTATTAGTTTATTATCTTTTATAGCCCATATTAACTGAAAGGATAGCATGCTGTTTATCTTAGTCATTGTTTTTTGTGGATTACTAGAACAGTGGCAATTAGAAAGCAGATGTTCAGTTAATATTCACTGATGATTTGCATTTATCTAATGGCCAATGATGATGAGCATTTTTTCATGTGTCTGTTGGCTGCATAAATGTCTTCTTTTGAGAAGTGTCTGTTCATGTCCTTTACCCACTTGTTGATGGGGTTGTTTTTTTTCTTGTAAATTTGTTTGAGTTCTTTGTAGATTCTGGATATTAGCCCTTTGTCAGATGAGTAGATTGCAAAAGTTTTCTCCCATTCTGTAGGTTGCATGAGGAGATATACCTAATGTAAATGATGAGTTAATGGGTGCAGCACACCAACATGGAACATGTATACATATGTGACAAACCTGCATGTTGTGCACATGTACCCTAGAACTTATAGTAATAAAATTATAATAAAAAAATTCACTGATGAGATTTGAATGAATTGCCAAAAACCTAAATTTTCCACATGGAAAAAATAAGTCAAATAAAATACAAACGAATTGCATAGGGGAACTTAAACAACATATGTGATAAGGTTTCACAGTTCTTAATATAAAATGTTTCAAAATCCACCAGAATAAACAGCTTATTAGGGGAAAAATGCTAAAAGCAGATGTAGGTAATTAATATTATATTGAAAATTTTCAAACTGTACTATAAATTAATAATACTTAAAATAAATCTAATATATTGTCCAATAAAGGATCTTTTGAGGTTGTTGCAATAACATATTCAAAAACTGTCAGTGTGGAAGTAAATATTACAACCTCCCTAAACAAATAAGTTATATATTAAAAGTTTCTACAGTTGTACAATTTTTATCAAACAAGTAAACTTTTATAATTCATATATGAATATATTTGGCAAAAATATATAATGTATATACAAGTGTGTTCAGTTCTGTTTTAGCTATAAAACAAACACACATACTCATACATTGGAAATAGTTCCAAGATAAAATATAGGGTACTAATTATGTAAGTATGTGTTATAACTGCAAATGGTAGCATCATATAACAGCTTGGGAAAAAATATTTGTTTTGTTTTCCTTATAATGGGAGGAAAAGCCCAGATATTTCCTGAGACTAAAGAAAAATCAATATGTTCAAATTTTAAGCAATTAAATACCCATTAAATTTTAGCCTCATTGCCTTCTTTCAGTTATTATACTTTCCAAGAATGTTCCCGTAGAAATTAACTCTTAATATTAAGAATCCATTTATCCAGTCTCCAAAGTGAATCATGTCCCACTTTCATCCATTAATCATCAAGATCAAAGCTCAGGACCACATTTCCATTCAAGTTCTGTGTTCAACCTGTTTCAATATTCAGTAGCCTTTATACTAATTTATATAATTTCTCATTACCAATACAACCTTATATACAATAATAAAAACGTTGAGATATGGGAAAGCATTAATTTGTTTTATACACACACACACACACACACCCACACACCCCTAAGATATTTAAAAAATAAAAAAGGAAAATAAATTATTCTAACTTTTTCTCTGCTTATAGCAACTTGTAAGTGGTTATGATTTTTCTTTATTTCTACTTAATCCTTCCTTTCTGTTATATAAACAGTAATTGGTCAGTATTTAAGAACTAATCGTTACTAAGCCTTCTTTCTTGAGATGTATGACTCTTGTTGATCATACATTATGGAGTCAAGAGTGTTTCATTAGCTTATATCACCAGATACGACATAGAAAAAGGCACCATAACTTAAATGATTATGTCCCATTCATACTTGTCTTTTGCCCCCATTTTTAGCAGTCATACCATTTCACCTTCATAGTAAAGTTTATTCACACCAGCAACCACTTCATTTTCACATGTTTTTCTCAGAGGCAGAAACTGAAATACCAACTTGTAAACTAAAGTAATTATTGTACTGTCACTAGCAGAAGAATTTAAACTTTTAGTACTATTACATCTGTATCACCAGACCTTGAAACTCTAAATGGAGAAAAGCAAATATTTTCAATTGGATAAATAGGCATAATAGTGAGGCATGACGTTGACAATTCTCAAAAGAAGATATACAAATGGCCAACAAATATGAAAAAATGCTCAGCATCACTAATGATCAGGGAAATGCAATTCGAAACCACAATACAATGCCATCTTACTTCTGCAAGAATGGCCATAATCAAAAAATCAAAAATCAGTAGACGTTAGTGTGGATGCAGCGATCAGGGAGCACTTCTACACTGCTGGTTGGAGTGTAAACTAGTACAGCCACTATGGAAAACAGAGTGGAGATTCCTTAAAGAAGTAAAACTAGAACTACCATTTGATCCAGCAATCCCACTACTGGGTATCTACCCAGAGAATGTCATTATTGGAAAAAGATACTTGCACACACATGTTTATAGCAGCACAATTTGCAATTGCAAAATCGTGGAACCAACCCAAATGCCCACCAATCAATGAGTGGATAAAGAAAATGTGGTATATGTATATGCGTGTGTGTGTGTGTGTGTGTATATATATATATGATGGAATACTACTCAGCCATAAAAATGAATGAAATAACAGCATTTGCAATGACCTGGATGAGACTGGAGACTATGATTCTAACTGCAGTAACTCAAGAATGGAAAACCAAACATTGTATGTTCTCACTGATATGCAGGAGCTAAGCTATGAGGACACAAAGGCATAAAAATGACACAATGGACTTTTGGGACTTTGGGGGAAGAGTGGGAGGGGGGCATGGGATAAAAGGCAACATATATGGTGCAGTATATACTACTTGGGTGATGGGTGCACCAGAATCTCACAAATAGCCACTAAAGAACTTACTCAGGTAACCAAATACCACCTGTACCCCAATAACTTATGGAAAAATAAAATAAATAAATAAATAAATAAATAACTAAATAAATAAATAATAAAAAAAGTCCATCTGGAAAAGTGTCTGTGTTTAGAGCCACCAACCTAATATGTTTACAATAGTTTACCATTAATTTCAAAGATATAGTCATTTTCTGTATTGTCCAAACTGGAGAATTCATTGTAGATGTGATAAGAATAATGTTTTGTGGATCTTTAAATTATTTCATGCTGTCATTAATTTCTGAGATAAACCCAGATATACATTATTATTTTCAATCTTGAATTTTGAATAAGATTAATGTCATTAGGTTATTTATTTTCCCCTTTTGATTGTAACGGATCTTAACCCATGGGATAGAGAATTAATATGGGGATTACACTAGCTATGGTTACAACTAAAGACCAAGTATCCGAAGAATTAATTATGGCATTAGTGCAGGGAGCCAACGAGCCTTCAATAAGGCTTGGTTTTGTTTTGTTTTGATTCTTTTTCATTTTATCCTCTGTTTTTCATAAAATTCCTCTATGAGGTAGATGACAGTAATTATTCTTCCCCTGAAATTAATATCTCAATATTGGTGTCTAGTAACCTCATCTACACTGGTACATTTCCCTTCTTTTTTTTTTTTTTTTTTAAACAGAGTCTCTCTCTATCGCCCAGGCGGGAGTACAAATGTGCGATCTCTGCTCACTGCAACCTCCGCCTCCCCTGCTCAAGCGATTCTCCTGCTTCAGCCTCCCCATTTCCCTTCTTTAATGTTGTATTATGATAATGAGTGGAAGAAGTTACCTTTGGAAGATTAGGGAAAATTTTAAAGTATAGGTTTTTATACTATTTTCGTATTTCTTTATGTATACACATGGTCTTCTTTAAAGAGGTCTAAATCAATAGACAGTGAGTTAACTGAAAAAATAAGTTATGAAAGATTAAAAATTTGTTTCTTCCATCAGTCATCTGGTAAGTCAATCATATTATTATATCCTGATTATACTATAAGCCCTAAAGATTTTTATTATGACTATTCCCAGTGTGTCTTTGAAGTTAAATTATATAACAACTAAAATTTTTAAAAGCACTGTCTATTTGTAGGATCAATTGTATAGCTGTTAGTTTATATATGACTAAAGTTTTTCCTGAATCTCACAGATTTTTATATTAAGTTCTCTAGTTATTGTTGATTTATAAATAGTTTAAAACCATAGTTTATTCTATTATACATTGTTAATTTAAATATTTTAAAATAAAAGTTTATGGTTAGCTTAATTTCTTTTTGGCAATCGACCTTAATAGAACATATGTATTTGTTCTGTGTAGTTAAGGCTTTTGAGAGTATAAAAACTAATATATTTAAATCTGTTTGTATGTATCAATAGATAGATGTAACTTTATTCTTGTTTGTTTCTTTAAAAATTCTCAAGATTTTTATATTAATTTACAGGGCTTAGTGTGCTCTGAATTTTCAGTGGTTGCCAGCTTCAAATTTATCTTGGAATTTTTGTTCTGAACTGAATGATCTTTGGTTGAGATAGGATTTTAGGTTCAAAATAGTTGCTACTTAGAAATTAGCAAGTATTCTTTTCTTCGATGTTTATGTGACATATCTGACAGGAATTTTAATATATTTTTAATTTCCTTTAAAGTTTGCCAGTTTTACTTTTGTTGTCTTTTTTGTTTACTTTTGTTGTCTTTTTGTTTTGTTGTTTTACAAACAACCAACAGGTTAACGAATAAATTAAAAGGGAAATAACAAAATCTATTGAGACAAATTAAAATAAAAACATAGCATTCCAAAACATGTGGGATGCAGCAAAAGCAGTTCTAAGAGTTCTAAGTGGGTGGTTTATAGTAATAAACCCCTACATCAAAAAAGAAGAAAGATTCTAAAGAAAGAACCTAAATGTTATACCTGAAAGAACTAGACAAACAAGAACAAAACTAAGCCCAAGTTAGCAGATGGGAAGAAGTAATAAACACCAGAACAGGAAGAAGCTAGAAAAACAATTGAAAAGATAAATAAAAACTACAAGGTGGTTTTTGAAAAGATAAAAAAAAAAATAAAAACCTTTACCTATACTAACTAAAAAAGAGAGGAGATTCAAAATCACAAATGATAGAGGAGACATTAAAACTGATACCACCAAAATACAAAGGATAATACAAAAATATTATGAACAATTATACACAAACAAGTTAGATGACTTAAAACAAAGGAATAAATTCTTAGACACATGCAACTTAGCAAGACTGAGTCATAAACAAATAGAAAATCTGAGCAGACCAATAACAAGGCAGCAGATTTAATCAGTAAGAAAATGTCACTTATCAAAGAAAAGTAAAAAACTTATGGTTTTACTGCTGAATTCTACCAAACATTTAAAAAAGTAATACCACTTCATTTCAAACTCTTGCAAAAGTTCAAAAAGAGGAAATACTTTCAAACTCATTTTAAAAGGCCAGCATTATTCTGAAGCCAAACCCAGAGAAAGATATTATAAGGAAGGAAAATTACAGGCAAATAACACTGATGAACATAGCCACAAAAAAAAATCAATGAAATACTAATAAACTGGATTTAACAGTACATTATCAGCATTATTCATCATGATAAAGTGGGAGGTATTCCAGGATGCAAGGTGGTTCAACATATGCAAATCTATAAATGTGATATACCACTTTAACAGACTAAAGGACCCAAGCCATATGATCATCTCCATAGATTCAGAGAAAGCATTTGACAAAATTTAACATTTTTTAATGATAAAATTTCTTAGCAAATTAGGCATAGTGGTAAGGTAGCTTAGCAAACTAAAAGCCATTATGACAAACTAACAGTTGGAATCACACTCAGTGGTGAAAAGTCAAAACCTTTTTTGCTAAGATCAGCAACAAGACAAGGGTACTCACTGTTCCAATACCAGTCAACATAGTACTTAAAGTTCTGCCACAGCAATCTGTCAAGAGAAGGAAATAAAAGACATTCGATGGGAAAGGAAGAAGTTAAATTGTCTCTGTTTGCAGATAAGATCTTATCTATATAAAACCCTAAAAAATCCACCAAAAGATTGTTAGCACTTGTAAATAAATTTAGTAAAGTTGCAAAATGTAAAATCAGCATACAAAAATCAGTAGTATTTCTATACACTAACAATGAACTGTATAGAAAAGAAATCAAGAAAACAATTTCATTTAACAGCTATCAAAAAAAGAATAATTTTAACCAAAGAGGTCAAAGATCTGTACACTAAAAATTATAATCATTCAATGAAAACAATTTAAGTAGACACACACACACAAAAATCCCAAGTTCATGGATTGGAAGAATTAATAATATTAAAATGTTCATTCTACCCAAAGTTATCTAAAGATTCAATTTACCTATCAAACTTCCAATGACATTTCTCACAGAAATAGAAAAAATGAATTCTAAAAATTTTATGGAAACACAAAAGACCCAGAATAGCCAAACCAATCTTGAGCAAAGACAAACCAGCAAACAAAACACAAAGCTAGAAGCATCAAATGATGTGACTTAAAAATATACTACAAAGCTATAGAAATCAAAACAGCATTATATTGACATAAAGAGACAATGAAACAAAGTAGAGTCCGAAATAAATCCATGCATTTATGGTCAATTGATCTTCAACAAAGTTCTATGAATACTCAATGGGAAAAAGACAGTCTCTTCCTTGAATAGTGTTTGAGTGACTGGATAGCCACATGCAGAAGAGTAAAATATGACTCTTATTTTATACCATTTACAAAAACCAACTCAAAATGGATTAAAGATTTAAACGTTAGAACCAAAACTGTAAAACTACTAAAAGAAAACTTAGGGAAAAAGCTCCATGATATTTGGTCTGACAATGATTTTATAGGTATAACTCCAAAAGCAAAGGCAACAAAGCAAAAATGGACAAATGGGATTGCATCAAACTAAACACCTTCTGCACAGCCAAGAAAGCAAACAACAGAGTGAAGAGACAACCTGTGAAATGGGGGAAAATATTTGCAAACCACACATCTGATAAGCCTTAATATTCAAAATATGGAAGAAAATCAAACAACTCAATAGTAAGAAAACAAATAACCCAATTAAAATATATAAAATATCTGAATATTTTTTCAGAGATATATAATTGTCCAACAGCTATATGAAAAAATGTTCAAAATCATTAATCATCAGAAACATGCAAATTAAAATCACAATGAGATATTACTTCAGACCTGTCAACATAGCTATTATCAAAATGATGGAAGATAACAAGTGTTGGAGAGGACATGGGCAAAAGGGAGCACTCATACACATTTGGTGGAAATTTAGTACAACCATTATGGCAAACACTATGGCAGTTCCTCAAAATTTAAAAATAAAACTACCATATGAATAAGTAATTTCACTACTGGATATATACTCAAAGTAAATAAAATCAGTGTGTTGACAAGCTATCTGCCATCCCATATTTATTGCTTATTAAGCACCATAGCTAAGATGTGGAATCAAGTTAAGTGTACATCAATGAATAAACAGATAAAGAAAATTTGGTTTATATACACAATGGGATACTATTAAGCCTTAAAAAAAAGAAGGAAATTCTGTCATTTGTCACAACAAAGATAAATTTGGAGGACATTATGTTAAGTGACATCAGCCAGGCACAGAAAGACAAATACTGCATGATGTCACTTATATGAGGAATCTGAGAAATAAAAAAGGTGTTAAACTCATAGTAACAGAATGGAACGGTCGGTACCAGGGGCTAGTGTCAGGGGGGAAGGGGACAATGGAAATGTAAGTCCAGGATGCAATTTTTTAGTTATAAGAAGAATGAATTCTGAAGTCCTAATATACAATATGTTGACTATAGTTACGGTGACTCCAGTTATTAGTACTATACTGTATACTTGAAATTTGCTGACAGAGTAGATCTCAAGTGTTCTTAGCAAACACACACACACAAAAACACAATAGTAACCAGGTGAGGTGGTACATGTGTTAGCTTGATTGTTGAAAACATTACAAAATATCAAACTATCATGTTATACACGTTAACTAATTTTTTGTGGATCAAACATCAGTAAAGATGTAAACATAAAACAAAGCAAAAAAACAAAAAGAAAATAAATCATGACCAAGCACGGTGGCTCGCGCCTGTAATCCTAGCACTGTGGAAGGCCGAAGCGGGTGGATCACCTGAGGTCAGGAGTTTGACACCAGCCTGGCCAAGATGGCGAAACCTCATCTCCATTAAAAATACAAAAATTACCTGGGCGTGTTGGTGGGTGCCTGTAATCCTAGCTACTCAGGAGGCTGAAACAATAGAATCACTTGAATCTGGGAGGCTGAGACTGCAGTGAGCCAAGATCACACCACTGCACTCCAGCCTGGGCGACAGAGTGAGACTCTGTCTCAAAACAAACAAACAAACAAAAAGAAAATAAATCAAAAATATGTATTAAATATAAGTATGGAGAGGGAATACTGAAAATTTGGGAATAGAAATTAAAAAGTATATATTTAGAAGAGTGAGAAAATAAATAGAAAAAGAACTATATAAACCTTGGGTAGCTTTAAGAGTACAATTAAGATGCAGAAACATAAATTTAAACTGAGATCGGTCACAATGGCTGCCTCTTTAGCTGCAACCATGTTCAGCTACTTGGATACAGCTAGAGTAGGCAGAGAGATAGATTTAACCAGTGTAATTTACTTGATAAGTAGAGATTGCAAAGTTAAGGAGGAAAACATATTTGAAAGTACCTGAAAAAAGAATGACTAGAAAAATAACATAAGGAATTGAGGGTCAATAAAAATGTTGGTAGATCAAATAAACACAGGTAGAAATGACAAAGGGGATATTACAGTTCACCACACAGAAATACAAATAACCATCAGATTATATTATGACCACTTCTATGCACACAAACTAGAAAATCTAGAAGAAATGGATAAATTCCTGGACACATACACCCTCCCAAGTCTGAATCAGAAATAAACTGAATCTCTGAACAAGCCAATAATGAGATCCGGAACTGAATCAGTAATAAATTGCTTACCAATAAAAAAAAAAACAACTCAGGAACAGATAGATTCACAGCCTAATTCTACCAGATGTATAAGGAAGAGCTGGTATCATTTCTACTAAAACTATTCCAGAAAACTGAGAATGGAAGGTTACTCCCTAACGCATTCTATGAGGCCAGCATTAGCCTGATACCAAAACCAAGCAGAGACCCAATAAAAAAAGAAAACATCAGGCCAACATCTTTGATGGACATTGGTGCAAAAATTTTCAACAAAATACTGGCAAATCAAGTCCAACAACACATCAAAAAGCTTATCCACCATGATCAAGTAGGCTTTATCCCCAGGATACAATGTTGGTTCAGTGTATGCAAATCAATAAATGTGATTCATCACATAAACAAAACTAAAGATAAAAACCACATGTTTATCTCAATAGATGCAGAAAAGGCTTTCAATAAATTTTAACGTTCTTCATATTGAAATTTCTCAATAAACTAGGCATCAAAGGAATATACTTCAAAATAATAGGAGGCATCTCTGACAACCCCATAGCCATTTATCATACCGAATGGCCAAAACCTGGAAGCATTCCCCTGGAAAACTGGCACAAGACAAGGATTCCCTCTCTCACCACTCCTATTTAACATAGTATTGGAAGTCCTGGCCAGGGCAATCAGGAAAGAGAAAGAAACAAAGGGCATCTAAATAGAATGAGAGGAAGTCAAACTATCCCTATTTGTAGATGACATGATCTTATACCTAGAAAACGCATATACTCAGCCTGAAAGCTTCTTAAGCTAATAAACAACTTCAGCAAAATCCCTGAGTACAAAATCAATATGCAAAAATCACTAGCTTTTCTATATACCAACAACAGTCAATCTGAGGGCCCAATCAAGAACACAATCCTGTTCACAATTTACACACACACACACATACAACCTAGAAATACAGCTAATCAGGTAGATGAAAGATCTCTACAATGAGAATTATAAAACACTTCTCTAAGAAACCAGAGATAATACAAATAAAAAAATTTCATGTTCATGGAGAGGAAGAATTAATTCTATTAAAATGGCCATACTGACCAAAGCAATTTATAGATTCAATGCTCTTTCTATTAAATTACCACTAATACTCTTTACATAACTAGAAAAAAAAAGCCCAAATAACCAAGTCAATCCTAAGCAAAAAGAACAAAACTGGAAGCACATTGCTACCTGATTTCAAACTATACTACTACAGGGTTACAGTAACAAAAACGGCATGGCACCAGCACTAAAACAGACACATAGACCAATGGAACAGCATAGAGAGACGAGAAATAAGGCGACACATGTACAACAATCTGATCTTCCAAACCTGACAAAAACAAGCAATGGGGAAAAGATTCCCTATTCAATAAATAGTGCTGGGATAACTGGTTAGCCATATGCAGAAGATTGAAACTGGACCTTTTTCTTAAATCATACACAAAAATTAACCCAAGATGGATTAAAGACTTAAATGTAAAACCCCAAACTATAAGAACTCTGGATGACAACCTAGGCAATAACATTCTGGACATGGTAACAGACAAAGATTTCATGATGAAGACACCAAAACCAATTGTAACTAAAGGAAAAATTGACAAATGGGACCTAATTCAAACGAAGAGCTTCTGCACAGCAAAGGAAACTATCAACAGAGTGAACAGACAACCTACATAATGGGAGAAAACTTTTGTCAACTATGTGTCTGACAAAGGTCTAATATCCAGCATCTAAGAGAAACTTAAAAAAATTTATAAGAGAAAAGAAACAAACATCTCCATTAAAAAGTGGGTAAAGGACATGAACAGACACTATTCAAAAGAAGACGTGGCCAAGGAGCATATATAAAAAATCTCAACATCACTAATCATTAGAGAAATGCAAATCAAAACCACAATGAGATACCATCTCACACTAGTCAGAATGGCTATTAATAAAAGGTCAAAAAAATAACAGATGCTGACAAGGTTGTGGAGGAAAAGGGATGTTTATATACTGTTGGTGGGAGTGTAAATTAGTTCAATCATTGTGGAAGACAGTGTGACAATTCCTCAAAGAGCCCCAAACAGAAATACTATTCAACCTAGGAATTACATTACTGGGTATGTACCCAAAGGGATATAAATCATTCTATTATAAGGACACATGCACATATACATTCATTGCAGCACTATTGACAATAGCAAAGACATAGAATCAATCTAAATGTCCCTCAAAGGTAGACTGGATAAAGAAAATGTGGTACAGATACACCATGCAATACTATGTAGCTATAAAAAAAAAAAGAATGAGATTATGTCTTGTGGGAACGTGGATGGAGCTGGAGGCCATTATCCTTAGCATACTAATGCAGAAACATAAAACCAAATAATCCATGTTCTCACTTACAAGTGGGAGCTAAATTATGAGAACACATGGACATATGGAGAAGAACAACACACACTGGGGCTTTGGGGCTTACCGGAGGATGAAGACTGGGAGGGAGGAGAGGATCAGAAAAAATAGCGAATGGATTCTAGGATTAATGCTTGGGCAACAAAATAATATGCACAACAAACCCCCATGATACAGGTTTACCTGTGTAACAAACTGCACATTTACCTCTGAACTTGAAAGTTAAAAAAAAAAAAATCAGTAGATCAATGCACTATGCAATTTGGCAAGTCTGAAGAATTACTGGAATTAGATTACTAGGAGTGCGTAGGAAAGGTAACTATGTGGAAAGGATAATTGGATGGTCTGAAATAGGAATTGTGGAAGGCAAACTATTCATTAGATAAGGCCAATAAGACCTAGGGAATGATCTTTGGGATGTGTGACCAAAGCAGGGTGATGATAAGATTATTAGAAGATCAAAATTCCTTAGGAATGTATGTTTATATTATTTTGTCAGTTTTTTTTTGGACAAACTGCTTTTTAATAGTGAGTTATTAGTCTAGATGGTATGTACATTCTTAAAACTTTTGATACATGCTTTTAAATACTGTGGCAATTTACATTCTCCATGCAGATATAAATATAATTATTTGTATATATTATAGTTGACTTTAGGTATTATTATATTTTAATTATTTCTAATTTAAGAGATTACAATACTTCAATATTTTAATAAACATTTCTTGTGTACACATAGGCTTCCAGAGTGAAATAATAAACACTGGAGACTTGAAAAGGTGGGAAGATGAAAGCGGGTTTGGCATAAGACACTACCTCTTGGCTACGTTTACTATTTGGGTAATGGTTATACTAAAAGCTGAGACTCCACAACTATGCAGTATATCCATATAACAAAACTGTTTTGTACCCCAATCTATAAAAACACAAATTAAAGTAAAAAAAATACACTAAGAAAACTATAAAAATAGACACTTTTATTTAACGTTGAGTAAAATCTTATTGGATGTCTATTTTTATATGTTTCAATTGCTAATTTCTAATGAAATACAATGACTTAATGACACACATTCTTAAACATTTGAAACTTTTATCAAGTAACTATAATAAAAGTTCACGGAACGAAAAATAATTTATTCACTATAATGCTATTTTGGACCCTACTTTCCCAGAAAAAAAATAACTTCTTTATTTTACAATAAATAGGTTATTTGCCCCTTAGACAAAGTGAGATTTATAATAATAATAGTAGTAGTAATAATAAGTATCATAGAATAAGGGTGAAAGATAAAAAAAAGAAATGAGATGTAAACTTCCTTATGTTTGTTTATGTAAGTTTATGGTTACGAAGACATGACAAATTATCCACTATCAAGTTTAGGGGTAATTTGGATCAAAATTACTTTTTGTTGTGCTTTTAGTCTTATGGAATTTTAAAATGAGGCTTTAAATTTAGAAATTGTGATTATCACATAGACACCATATTTGAGTAACTTAATTATATGTGAATAAACTTTGTCAGCATCATTCCGGATGATTTATAAAAATGCAGATCCTGAAACTTCCCAGGAATTCTTGATAGTTCCATGTAATCTGCATTTTTACGAAGTCCCCAGGTGACACTTCTACCACAAAAGTTTGAGTATAACTGATAACAACATTCTCTGACATATTTGCAAACTTAATTATATTAGAAATTGTGAGAATATGACAATCTTTTATATCTCTGAGAAATGCTGTCTATATGAGCACTGATATTTATTCAAAGGGAAAGTTAAAAATAAAACTATCAGTAAAGCACATATATATGATATGTTAGTAACTCTCCATTAACATGAAACAAATGTGCCAGATGGTAAGTGCCCTACTTACAAAACTTGGGGAATTGACTGATCCCCAAGCAGAGATCCCTGGGAAATAATTTGTGTCACTCAAGGCAACAAACATATTGATAAATTGTGCTCTGTGTTCATGAAAATGATTGGATTTAACTGAAGAACTTGAACATGTGGCATTATGGAGCAGAGAGCTTTTAGTTTATTAAAGTTCTCTTGCAAATATCCTGTATCACAGAGCCAAAATCAAAACTGTGGTAAATGACTTTATTTATATTGCTGTAAATGACTTTATTTATATTGCTATAAATGAAGTTTTTAAACTTACATTTTGGATCATGAATTTTACATATATATATTACTTTTTCAGTTATTACAGATGACTAGAGTAAGGAAAGTTTATGTGCTCAAAGTCTCCTTGTACCTTTAGACATAGCATTGCAGTAATACAATTTAGAAGGTAAGGTGCATTGTGGCTCAGGCACCCATTTTCATTATTTTAATTTTAAATTGTGATTGTACAATTGCGATAATGCATTTTTTAAAGATATGTAGAAACCATGCAAGTAAAACGTGATATTAAACAGGAAATGATATTGTCCTAGACATTAACATAGATTTTCTCATTTACTCTTTGAACCTATTTGGAATTTATTCTTCAAGTAAGCCTATTAAAATCAGAGGTTGAAAATGTTCAAATAATTAAGACCCAAGTTTTCTAAGTGATTCCAAACCACAAACTTCTCTTTTATGCTAAAATGTCAGAATATATTGCTGATCAATATTGTTTTGTATTTATTTGTATTTAATTTAAATAATATATACTCTTCTGATTTTAAACTTTTTTTTTTGTAGAAATCTGGTAGATAAAAAACCATTCACATGCTACTATCCAGAGATGATCAGTTATAAATATGTGTGTGTATTGTATATAAAATATAGTTTTTTCTATGAGTCTTGTATGTATGCGTGTATTTACGTATGTACATGTCTGCATGTATGTATGTATGTATCTATCATATGTCTTTCTGTGTAGCTATATTTGTTTGTTCTGTTTTTTTTTGCTGCTGTTGTTACTAAGCATCTGTCTTTTTTTGGGGGAAACAACCCTAGTTCTTTGAAGAACTGCATATTCTTTTACCTACAGCTGTGGTTTTCAGAGAGAAAGTATCGTTGCGGGATCCTTGGGGTGTCGCTTTTCTGGTCAAACACTTCTGTGACTGGTGGCTCCTTTGCCCGAGTTTGGCTTGAGCCCACCGGGCGCGTCCGCCCACTCGGCCTGTCAGGCTGTGCTATGCTCATGCTACCAGCCTGGATCTTACGTCTGCCAAGGACGAGCCAGGCATGGGGTAGCAAGGGGTGTGTGGGCGAGCTAGTGTGGGGTCTGGCCACTGTGCACAGCCAGGCACACCAGCTGCTGCAGCAGGGCAGGCAGCTCCAGGTGCTGGCACGGTTGCCAGCTCTCTATAAGGCTGTGGCTGGACCAGGTACACCACAAACAACTTCCATGACTGCCAGTGGGGAGCACGGTAGCACCTGGAGGCTTGGAGGTTCCAGGAACTGCAGAGCCCCAAAGAGGGAATCAACCCTGGCTCAGGGAGATCCCAGGTCTGGGCTCCCTTAAGGGCTGCAGGTCTTCTCTCCTTCTCTTCACCCGCAATGGGGTAAGCAAGGGGGATATTTCAGCCCTGTTTGTGTTATAGCTCTTTCACCCCTCCCATTCTACAGGTCCCGTGTTCTTGTCCTGCGTCCAGGAAGAATGAGGTATGCAGACAAATGGAGGGTGTTCAAAGCGAAGTGGGCAGAATAGCTGAGAGTGACGGAATAGCTGAGAACAGGACTTGGAGTGGATAGCTCTCCACTGCAGCTGGATATCACCACCACCAGTGTCCACCTCTCAGCACAGAGGACGCCCTAGAGTGAGTAGCTACTCTCTACAGCCTGTTTTCCTGACATCTGCTCAGCTCTGGGCTGAACCTGGCTTTAACGGGCCTCAGATGGGAGGAAGTACATGCCGATTGGTCAACGGGTGGCCCTGGGCAAGCCCGAAAAAGGCACAAGTTCCCATTCTGGTCTGTGGGACTGGCAGCCTGGCCCCCAGCCTTCAGATTCTCCTTGGCCTGAAAGTGATGCCTCACTGGGGATTCACCCTCTTCCATCCAGGAACCTGTCTGCCTCCTGCTAACATTTATGGTGCCAAGGCTGTAGGTACCAAGACGTGCCTGCTGGCCAGTGCTGATTTGCCCTCATGTCCCCAGCAGCTTCCCTCCTATGTTCGTCTGTGCCCAAAGCCTGGAGGGGACCGTGGCGGCAGTGGGCTGGTGTGGCGAGCACTGCCCCAAGTGTGTACACACCGACTGGACTGTGACAGTGCCTGTGCTTAGTCCAGACTTTGCTCCAAGATTGGAGTGGGCACTGATAGCAGGGAGAAGCCAAGCAGTGGGAGCAGGCATTTCCCAGCCGGGGAGGGCAGGGTGGGGGCTTCTGGGCCCCCAATAGTGCGGGGATGCCTGGGTCTGCAGCGGCTGTTTGGGCAGCTGCAGCTGTACTTGGATAGGGGTGGGCTCTTGCCTGCTCTGTGGAACAGTAGGCCTAGGTCTGCAGCCAGAAATTTGGGCGGCTGCAGCTGTGCCTGGAAGGGTGGGGTGCCTGCCTTCTCCATAGAGTGAGAGGCCAAGGTGTCAGCTGTTGTTTGGGCAGCTGCAGCTGCATCTGGGGAGCTCCCATTCCACCAGCTCGGAAGGAGTGGGGCTCCTATTATTCCCGCACTCCTGCCAGCTCCATGGAGTGTGCAGCCTTAGCCCCACCTCCCTGCTGCAGCTGGCGTGATGGCAGTGCCTGCTCCAGATGGGCTGCTGCTGCTTCCATCAGTATCAAGTTCTTACCTGACTACTAATCTAATAATGGTTGATTGGTTCAGGGTTAGGCAACAGATTTCTTATAATCCTTCCCAAGAATGTCTTCAGAAGAAATTTAGAAGACTTTAACATAGTATTGTATTAGAATGTATAAAATACAAGAAGTAGGAGCTATAAATAGTTAATTGCCCTAGCATGTGGAGGAGAGTTGTATGTAATGGAAGAATAAAGAAGCTAGATGCATAAAATAGAGGTTTTGTAAATACTAAAATATACACTATGTTAAAATATTGCATTGTTCTCTAAATTTAGTATGTATAATCAGCATTTAGATGTCACAAATAACTCGTTTTAAAATTTTATGAGAAAAACTGTGGAAGAACAAAAAATAGTAAATATGACTTTAAACGTGTAAATATGAGTATGTGACCTGAAAATCAGCAATTGGCAAAGTCCACCTAGAAATATCAGACCTCTCATGCATCTTTAGATAGAGAGGGATAGAGGGCTAGAAAGAAGCTAGTCTTTCTTTCCACATCATTCCTGTTGATGCTAGAGGTTTCCTACATCGTCTATCAAAAGTGACAGAAAAGTAGAGCAAACCTATTCCCAGAAAGGATCATTACTCTTCACTTTAAAAACCTTTAAAATGGTGTTATTGATTAGTCTCAATTCAATTGAGTACAACATTGACAGATTTTAGTATTCTACCATATCTGCTTTTATTGTTACCTTGTATAAGTTCTCTTTCCTTTTCTTAATGATAGCTTAATTAAATTTCACTTTCTGGTCATTTTTACTTCATAAAATCTTTTTTCAATTATTTTTAATTTTGCATTTTTACTAGTTTTATTAATACAGTTTAATTTCCCAAGAGTAAATACAAATATTATTTTACCAGGCATCCTAGATATATTATTATATGTATGTATAAATGCATATTTATATTTTACTTCTCTATGTTTTTACACAAATGCACTATACCCTATAATCCCCAAGTGTTTTTTTGTTTGTTTGTTTGCTTGTTTGTTTTGTTTTGTTTTCCTGAGACCAAGTCTCACTCTGCCACACAGGCTGGAGTGCAATGGTGCAATCTCGGCTCACTGCAACCTCTGCCACCCGGGCTCAAGCAATTCTACTGCCTTAGCCTCCTGAGTAGCTGGGAATACAGGTGTGTGCCACCATGCCCAGCTAATTTTTGTATTTTTAGTAGAGATTGGTTTTGCTATGTTGTCCAGGCTGGTCTCGACTCCTGGGCTCAAGTGATCCATCTGCCTCGGCCTCCCAAAGTGCTGGGATTTCAGGTGTGCTTTTAGATTTTGGAGGTAGTTTTTTCAAAAGTAAACTAAATAGTTGTTGATTTTACTGGGGAACCAAATTATTCCATTAGTGAACACATCCACAATTATTTAAGCAGCCTTCTATTTTGGAAACTTACGTTATTTCTTTTTTTTTTTTTTGAGACGGAGTCTCGCTTTGTCACCCAGGCTGGAGTGCAGTGGCGCAATCTCGGCTCACTGCAAGCTCCGCCTCCCGGGTTCACGCCATTCTCCTGCCTCAGCCTCTCCGAGTAGCTGGGACTACAGGCGCCCGCCACCACGCCCGGCTAATTTTTTGTATTTTTAGTAGAGACGGGGTTTCACCGTGGTCTCGATCTCCTGACCTCGTGATCCGCCCACCTCGGCCTCCCAAAGTGCTGGGATTACAAGCGTGAGCCACCGCGCCCAGCCGGAAACTTACGTTATTTCTAATATTTTACTATTAAAAATAATGTTGCAAGACTGTAACAATTAATCTTGTACTCATTTCATATGTATTCGAGTAAATGAGTAGAAAAATATTTTAGAAGCAATGTTTGTAGAATGCACATTTTTATTTTGACAAATACTGCAAAATTGTCCTTTATAGATGTTACAGAAATTTATACTCCAATTAGAAATGACTAAACTTCCTCTACAACCATACCACCCTGAACATGCCTGATCTTTTCTAATTTTGGAAGCTAAGTCCATTAGTTCTCAGGTGAGAGAGATGAGTGAGCTTTGTAGTTTCCTTACACCCATTTCGTTCCACTATTTTATGCAACCTCTAGATCTTTGCCATTATAACAAATATTTGTGACTATATTTTTAAAATTTTATCACTAATCAGAAATTATTATTTCCCATAATTAAGGATCATTAGCATTTTCCTAAATGGATTATTTATATCTTCTGTTTTATTTTTCTATTTGGGATGCAGTTTTTTTTTCTCAGTGGCCTGTAGGAATTCTGTTAAGAATCAGCATTTTTTGTAGATATTAACTTCACATATTATTATTCTTTTGACTTTGCTTATGACCATTTTCTGCTACGTAGAAAATTTTTAATATACATTTTTATTTATCAATAATTAATTTTATGCTTTTAGAAGTTTTATGTTTTATTTAGAAAGATGTCTTCCATCCTGAGTTGTAAAATAATTAGCCCATGGTTTGTTTTAGTAGAGTTATCATGCGCAATTCTTTAATTAAATATGTGGTTTATTTAAAATTTATATCTTTATGGGTTAAGAGGTTTTCTTTTTTTTGATCTTCTAGATGTCAGTTTCTTTAAAAATGTAAAATCTCCCCAAATACTTGAAATAGTAAGATTTTCATACACTAGTATGTTTATTTACTTTTAGACTTTGAACCATTGTACATTATCTTTACCTCTATTCGCTTGCCAGTATATACTGTTTATATAATGACTCTTTGAAGTCTATTTTAATATATTTTACTGTGAATTAGGATTCCTATTACACTTTTAAAAAAATAATTTTTCTTTGAACTTTTTTATATTTCTATGTGAGCTATATAGTGTTTTTGTTTCAAAATATTATACTTCATATTTATTTAGACATCATAAAAGTTGTAGTTTACCTTAGGGGAATTGACATATATGTAAAGTAGTATCAAGGCACGTATTATACTTTCCCATTTGTGCAGGTTTACCTTGAAACTTTTTAAGACTATTTCATTATTTTCTTTTTTTTTTTGAGACGGAGTCTCGCTCTGTTGCCCAGGCTGGAGTGCAGTGGCGCAATCTCGGCTCACTGCAAGCTCCGCCTCCCGGGTTCATGCCATTCTCCTGCCTCAGCCTCTCCGAGTAGCTGGGACTACAGGCGCCCGCCACCACGCCCGGCTAATTTTTTGTATTTTTAGTAGAGACGGGGTTTCACCCTGGTCTCGATCTCCTGACCTCGTGATCCGCCCGCCTCGGCCTCCCAAAGTGCTGGGATTACAAGCGTGAGCCACCGCGCCCGGCCTATTTCATTATTTTCTTAACACAGATTAATTTATATCCTACAACTATTTTCCCCAAGAAATATTTTTATTCACATAGTAAAATACTTTAGCATCTCCTAACAGTTACTTAAATATATGAATTAAATTTCTACATGTTAATTGAATATCTTGCCATCTTATTGAAGTTCTTGATATTTTGATGTTTTCCAGGAATAAAATTATATCATACATAATCTGTATGATCTCTTTTTAAAATTTGTAGTTACATATATATTTTCCAATGTTTCCCATGTTTATCCTTTTGTTTCTCACGCTTCTTAATATGTTTGTTACTTTATTTATTTAGAAACAGGGTCTCACTCTGTCACCCAGGCTGCAGTGCAGTGGCATGATCATAGCTAGCAGTAGCGTTGAACTCCTGGGCTAAAGCAATCCTACCACCTCATCTTCCTGAGGAGCTGGGATTACAGGCATGTTCCACTGCACCCATCTCTTCTTCATATATTTAATGTGAATTTCATTTTGTTCACATTTTTTATTTCTATTCACAAGACCTTCAGTACTCCTTGGGCTCCTTGATTTTTCTTATTATCAGTAAAACTATGTTGGTTATAAATTTATATAATATTTCCCAATACACAGAAATACATAATTCTCAAAATTTGTTCTTCAGAAATCTATAAAGCTACCTAGAAAATGGTAAGAATGGTTGTTTTGGCCTTCTGAAATGAAAATATTAGGAAACACAGTTTAGTCTACGACTTAGTTTTGTATGAATGAAATAACAAGTTAAAACAAACATAACTACTCTTAATTACACAAATTTATTATCCTTCAGTGCTGTATGTAGAAGTTCAACATAAGTCTCACTGGACTAAAATTAATGAGCTACAAGGCTGCATTCCTTTCTCAGTATTCAAGGGGAAAATCCATTTTCTTGCCTTTTCCAACTCCTTAGAAAAGTCTCTCTCTCTCTCTGACTCAAGTAGACTAGGTTCTCCATTTTTAGAAATTCATATGATTAAACTGAGCCCAAGTGAATAATTCCAGATAATATTTTGATCTCAAGGTCCTAAACGTTGATCACATCTGTGAAATGCCTTTTTCCACAGTAGGTAAAATATTCATAGGTTTTAAGGATTAGGAAGTGGTGGTGGTGAGGAAAGATGGGGAGGTTGTAGTCATTCTGCCTTTCACCCTCTATTTTAAGTAATACATTCTAAAATATTTTATTTTGTGAAATTTTAGACATAAATGATTACATTTAAGTAAATGTACAGACAGACATAATTATAAGAGAATAATAAGATTACAATTTGATAAACTATCACAGAGTACAAACTACTAGATAATCTACACATTGTCTACATTCTGTAAGAACTTTTTGGTGACTTTGATCATGATCAATTTTAATTACTATATTTGAATTTGATATAAATAACACAATGTAAGTTATCTCTGTGCTTGGCACCTACTGGTCAACATTATATTTGGAAAATTTATTCATGCTGTTTATGTAGTAGTAATTTGTTTATGTTCATTGCTATGCATTATTCTATTATGTAATTTTATCACAAAGGATTGCTTCATTATACTTTTGATAGATATTTGGATTCTTTCCAGATTTGACCTATTATGAACAATGATCCTACAAACACTGGTAAAAGACTTTTTATGTGTATTATTTTGCATTTAATTGAATGTATAGCTAGAAATAGAATTTCTGGAAATAAGGTAAATAGTATTTTTAGTTAGTACAGTCATTTTATTTTTTAATCTATGGGAATATGAATAATAACATAATAGATAAGGATAAATATAAAATAAATGTGATATTAAAAATAGCTGAATACAAATCAGAACAATCCTTAAAATAGTATTTTTTTCTATTTTTTAAGAATTGGAAATAAAGACAGTGGTAGGATTTTGCATAGTATTACCTAGGCAATATATTCACAAAGGACAGTATACATTATTTAATTAATAACTTCTTGTTTACCAATTATAATAATGAATATTTTGCAACAAAATTCTCATCAAATATACAACTTGACAAGTTAGATGAAAGCTTTGCAACTTCAAATTTCTTGCTTAATAAAGATCTAGTTACTGATCAGAATGATGAGAATGCACATGAGTATTATTCTCATTATATTCAGAACTCAGATACAATGTATGCAACTTTGGATTGCCCTTTAGAAACTGAACACCTTTATATTCATGAATTTGGTAATTTAGACAAGAAAAATCAAACCCCTGGTGCTTTAGTGCTTTATTATATTTATTAGAGAATGTTTTTGGAAAATTACCAAGTCATCTTTGTGACAGCATGGGGATATTTCCAACAAGACATTATCCAATTCAAAGTAATGATCATGATTTGTACACTGGGGGGATCATGACAGAACATTTGTAATTGTATTTTATACCAATATATTGAGAAGTAGAGAAAGAAATCATAAAAACCAAATTTATATTTTAAATTCAAATGCAGATATATTTTTGTCATAGGAAAAAGAAAACAGAGAGATAGATTTTGTTGTTACAAGGTAAGCAGTAGCAATGAAGGATTTTTTGCCTGCAAATACTTATATTCTCCAATACAAAAAAAAAAAAAGTAAATTACACTTGCATACTAACACTAGAATTGAAAAAAAAAAGAGAGATTTAATAAATAACATAGAATCAACAATATGTAACGCAGATGTGTAAATAAGAAAAACTTACATACTATTTTTAAGTAAACGAATATTTCTAAGCCAGTATCCAATATATGCTAAATATAGAGATAAATATTTTGGTACTAACAGTACAGTGTTTATAGAAATCATAGAATATGATATTAAAATTTGCTACAAAGATGACTGAGCATGTAAAACAATGATAAAAATAAACGCAATTTTGAGAATGACAGTATCAAAATGAAATTATTAATGGGAAAATTAATAGGATGATATAATAAGTCAGGCAAAATAAGAGAATAAATACTACTCTATGAGGTTGGAAAAATAATGCTAAAGACTTGCTATTTATTATATATTGTTGAACTAAAAGGAAAACAAGTGAATAAAAAGTAACATATATGTCATTGTTTTATACCTGTTTAGAGAATTGATATTGACACTTAAGTGAATCATAAAAAAGTAATTTAGTTCATTAATTTAAAATATTGTGGAAGTTAAGCCTGTGTTGTTAATGGTGTTAATGTTGTAAAGCAATAGGTGTATAATCCAGAAAATTCAGAAACATTTTTATTGTGATTTTTATTTTAATTTGGTCTATAGGTCTTTGTGTAGAATGTCGATAAGACTAGATAGCCACTTTCTAGGACAGACCTGCTCGAGGGGAAGTTAAGTTCAGGTGTACGTGTCAGATGAGACAAAATGAAGAGGTAAAAGAAAAACGAATGAAACAGAAGTATATTACTTGCAGATTCCAGAGAGCTTAGAAGCCCTGATGGGAGGCCAGTGGGAGAGGAGCAAGAGAGAGAGGTCCTGTGGGACTATGCTTTATTACGACCCATAGATATTATCTTTAGACTTTCTTGTGGAATTGACTAGTTTAAAGAAAACAAGTACAAAGGGAAGCCTTATTTACGTGATTTTGGTATTATCATGGCCAGTAGCTATGGGTGTTTTGGGTTTTGGGTCAATGGGATGAGGAACAAGCAGGCTGTACTGCAAACAACCACAGGAAAAGGAAGAGTTTTAACTAGGCCAAAAATAATGGGGTAGGACTAGGTTTTAAATAACTTGTGTTAGGCCTAAAAATGGATGCCAAAACAGAAAATTTATTAAAAGAATTTACAACATTTCTCTGTTTAATATGTACGTTTGCTACTACAAGACATGGTCTCAGTTATATGTCAATCATATATTGAGAGCAACTCAAACTGAATATACAATTTTTGATATCAACACAACAAACATCTTCATTAACATTACATTCAACTGTGCAATCACTCAGATATACGATGAAAATTGCCATTAAGTTTTGTTAAACCAATTAGGTAATTTAATTAAAATATAGTATGCACTTAAGCAGCATCTTTATATAATAAAAACTTATAATATACTCATATAATATTTGAAGAAGTGCAAAATTATTTTTGAATTTTTACTTTTTACTATTCACATTTATTTGTATCTGTTACTTGCTACTAACAATGTTAACAAAAGCTGACAACAAAACCAATCAAACCTGGTTGTTGCTATTTTACTTTTTAACAAATTAAAAATAATTTAAAGGATATTGATTATATATTATTTATTTTTGATATTAAATATGTATGAAACGCATAATATTCAAAATACGGTTTTGGTTTTTTTTTTTTTTTTTTTTTTGAGACAAGGCCTTGCTCTGTCACCCAGGCTGGAGTGCAGTGGTGCAATCATGATTCACTGAAGCCTCCACCTCCTGGGGTCAAGCCATCATCCCACCTCTCCAGTGGCTGGGACTACAGGCTTATGCCACCACACTTGGCTAATTATTCTTATATATTTTTAGAGACTGAGTTTTGCCATGTTGCCCAGGCTAGAATATTCACTATATAGTATATAATGTTTTAATATTAAAATAAAATACTCTAAGTAATATTATGCAGATATGTTTCTCGAAATGGAAATAAATTACATGTGAAATACCAGCAAATGTGACATTAGAGTTAAACAAAGGTAATCATAAAAAGGTAACAAAATTTGTTTGGGAGTATGATGGAGAAAGTACTTATGAAAAATTCCAAATGTAATACCTACAATATATTATTTTCTAGCCATTATAGATCAAAGCATTTTTCTCAATTGATGTGATATTTGAACAAGTTGAACAATATTATGATCATTTGGCTTTATTTGTAATGTAGCAACCAAAGAAATATTGAATAATTTTAAAATATCTGTTAATTTATATATTTCATTGAGACAATGAAAAATGATAAGAATGAGTTATGTTATGAAATTATAATATTCTAATATATATAAATCTTTATATGTGACTTCTTTATATTTAATAATTGCATGCCAATTTAAATACACTGTGTTAGAACTCTGTTTTCATTTGTCTCACCAGTTTTGTATTTTTTACCCTTTCTATTTTTTTTGGATTCAATCAGATTTATTGACATATATGTTTTCCACTTATTACTTATGCACATTTACATACACACAATATTTAGTAATTCTTTCATATTAGTCTACAGCAGCATACAATCTTGACTTTTACTATGATTAAATAATGCTATTAGAAACTTTTCATCTATGGCAGTCTAACTTTAAAAAAAAATTTATTTTTAATTTTTGTGTGAACATAGTTGGTGTTTATGGGGTACATGAGATGCTTTGATACAGGCATTAATTGTGAAATAGATACATCATGGAGAATGGGGTACCTATCCCCTCATGTATTTATCATTTGAGTTACAAACGACCCAAATACATTCTTTATTGTAGTAACCTAACTTTCTTGATGGATTTTCAATGTACTTAAAATTTTTCTGTATTTTAAACCTCATAAACATCATCATTATTAATTTTGTTTAATATAGGCAGTTTTCATGTAGAATCAATTATATATTCACATTTTTATTGAGCATTTCTGAGTTTTCATTAGATTATTTTTCTTCTCTATAAAATGTCTATACTACATTTTCTCAGTTTTTGTATGCTTGAAAATATTTTTATTTTTATGTAATTTTGAGAAATATTTTTACTGTATGTGAAATCTTAGATTTGCTGCTATGTTGTTTTACCTCTTGGAAATGTAATTTCCTTGTTTTTATTAGCTCCCATTGTTTTAGTTTTATTTTTTACCTTTTCTTCAGAGACCACCCCTTGCAGTGTACATGTGTATGTGTGTGTATTTCAAAATGTTACCTATGTCTCTTATAACCTTTATTTATCTTTTCTTCATTTCCTGTGTTTTAATTTCATTATATTTTTGTGAAATGTTTCCCAATTCACTTAATCTCTTTTGGTCCATCTAATCTTCTGTCAGTTAAGCCACCAATTGAATTATTCATTTCATTCCAGTGTTTGTACTTTATATCTTCTATACGGTTTTTTTATTCTCTCAAGTCATATATCTTAATTTTCAAATTCTAGAGTAAATTAATTATAACTAATTCAGACAGTCTTATAACATCATTATCCATATTTCTGTGAATATGCATCTTCTTTTTTCGTGGTTTACTGGGTAAGTTTAAACTACATGTAAGATTTTTGTGGGAAGAATTATAGAAAAGTAATATGTGATATTGAATGTGTTAATTTTTTTGAGTAATAAATTTACTTATGCTTCAACAGGCAATGAGCATGGGTGAAGGATTGCCTTAATTGTACCATGAACTTGGCTATTTGAATACTGGTATCAATTTTTTAAGGGTTGGTCTCATTATGCTTTGCTCTTACTCTAGGTTGTGGATTTTTGCGTTTCCCAAATGAAAAAGTGTGAAGTTGGCAATACCTCTCCTTACTTGTGCACACTTCACTCTGGCATTTTCCCTCTCTCCCTGTAGCATGGCTGCTTAAACTCTTAAACCACAGCAACACATAAGGTTCCACTTTTTTCATGGGTGACTTGTTTGGTAACAAACTATTCAACCAATAACAGCAGCACAGATTCTTAGTACACATGGAACAAACATCCAGTTCTTCTTCACTCAGACTTTGCTACATTGTTTAATCAGTGTGGGGCAGATGGTTGACTCTATTTTGAACTACTTAATTGTCACATTTCATTTTTGTTGATTGTCCTTGCTAAAAGAAATACAGTATTCTGATTAGCACAGCAGGTTTCTGAACAAGACCACCTGGGTTTATCTCTTGGCTTCTCCATTTACTTACACGTAACTATGACAGGTTGCTTCATTTCTGTCTTATTTTCCTGGTATGTTAAAGGAGATAATATTTATCTTAATATTAAAGATTGTTTTCAGAAGGAAATAAGGTTACTTACGTAAAGCATCTGGAAGGTTTATATTCTTGATGTTCTGAGTATTTCAAATTATTTCTTACCACATAAAAATATTTCAATGTTTACATCAGCAAATGCTTCAATTTCTCTAGTGATAGAGTTCTTAGCGATTTATTGCTTAGGAAGACTGTCTCATTCAACATGTGCTTCAAAATGTACATCTCATTTATAACTAATCTGAAATGATCATTTACTGTTGTATTTCATGGACTCCCTACAGTTCACATGAAAGAGTATTTAAAATTTTGTGTGTATGCACAAATGTACTCTACATTTTTGTAGGAAGGTATTACAGCATTCGTCAAATGTCTATTTGCAAAATAAACTGAAAGTGTTCCAGGAACAATTTATTGTGTGTTCTGTGTACTGAAATAAAGGGAGAATTGCGTTGTATGTGGTGGTAGTTCGTGTCCTTGTTGTTTGAGTGTGAAAACATTACTCTAGAATAGGCTCTAAGTATAAAGTATTTTCCCTGCATGGCATGATGTTAAGGCAAATTTTGTGCTATACAAAAAAACACTCTTCCAGCTGCAGAAGACGAAGGAATAATTCTATCTTATTGCTTTATATCCACATATGTGGACTATATTTGTAAATTATATTCTTTATCTCTGATGATGATCTTCCTTTCCATCTAACAAAATCATATGTAACTGTAAAAGCCTTCCTGTAATATGGCCCTATCTCTGAGAGTCATCCTACTTAAGGCAGAATTAATTTTTGTGACTGTTTAAATTGTGTAAACAAGGGCTATGTCTTCATCATTATTTTGCTTCTATGTGGTACAGAATGAACATGAAGAAAATACTACTGGACTTGGTTGAATTTATTCAGCGTATGAGAGATAATATATAACCATTAAATTTCACAGCCATTTTCTAGTGACAAGATGCCCCTGTATATGACAGATATTGCTAGAAGAATTAAGGTTTGTTTCCAAAACACACTGTGATTGTTTTGGTTATCCTGCTTCATAATTCAATACTCTTTCATTGACAGACAAAAACTAGCACTCTTCTTCCTTTTTTTTTACATTAAGCAGCAATACCATAATTCATGCATTTACTCAGTAAATATTTATGAAATACGTTTCAGGCACTAGGCACTTTGTAGGCCTTTTGTATATGGAATTGAACAAAAGAGACAAGGTGCCTGTCTCTGTGGTATTCATTCAAGTGTGGAAGAGAACAATAAATAGACAAATGTTACCTTAATCTCAAATTATATCCAATCTCAGACCACTTCCTATCATCACACAAATATGCTGTTACTTTTTCCATTTAGATTTTCCCCTTTCCATCTAGACTGCATTTTCTGTCTTCATGTACCACACCATTTTTATTCACCAATTTGAAGGAAAAATTCTTAAAAGAGTTGAGAGTTGTCTTTACTTCTTTTCCTCCTGTTCTCTAAAATCTTAGCACTGGTTTAAACCATCATTATATCTTGTATGGATTATTGTAGTAGCCTTCAAGTTATTTATCCAATTTGCATCAAAATAATCTATGCAGTATTTCTGTATAGTAGCCTGAAAGTTACTATTAAAATGTCCATGACTTTATGTCACCCCTCTGCTTAAAATCCTCCAATAGCTTCTAATTTCTCTCAGAGCAAATGCTGCATCTTCCCAATGTCCTGTGAGGTTCTAAGTAACCGTGCCTCAAATACCTATGACTTCATCTTCTAACACTCTCACTTTTCTTTTATTTCAGCTTTATGCTTCCACTTCAAGCATGCCAGGCAAGCACCCATCTCAGAGACTTTGCATTTTCTCTCTTTTTATTCTGAAATGCTATTTCCTGTATATAATTCCTTACTTATTTCAGGGATCTTCTTAAATGTATCTTTGTAGGAAGACCTGCCCTAGCAAACCTACTTAATATTGCATAGTAACTTCAATTCTCCCTCATTCTCATTCTAATCTAGTCATACCAGCATTCGAACTGCTTCCAAATACACCAATTACAATTCTACTTCAGCAGCTATTTACTTAATATTCCTTATGCATAGAATGTTTTTCTCCTAGACGTACAGTTGGCCTTCTTATTCTCTTTGTTTGAGTCTTTCTTCAAACACCATTTCTTAGTAAACTGTTTCCTGATATTCCCATATGAAGTTGCTCTCTCCTTTTTACACTTAGTATCCTCTTTCTTATTTTATTATAATTAGTTGAATGTTTCAAATATAAAACTTATTATTTTTTACTGGCTTCCTAACTATGCCCTCCTAATGAGACAAGGATTTTACGATAGCTTGAATGTTTACTTTGTTTAATACATGAGCATGTAGTAGACAGTAGGTTAATATCCACATGTAGTATGAAAGTTAGTGTTTACTGTTGGTGGGACTGTAAACTAGTTCAACCATTGTGGAAGTCAGTGTGGCGATTCCTCAGGGATCTTGAACTAGAAATACCATTTGACCCAGCCATCCCATTACTGGGTATATACCCAAAGGACTATAAATCATGCTGCTATAAAGACACATGCACACGTATGTTTATTGCGGCACTATTCACAATAGCAAAGAGTTGGAACCAACCCAAATGTCCAACAACGATAGACTGGATTAAGAAAATGTGGCACATATACACCATGGAATACTATGCAGCCATAAAAAATGATGAGTTCGTGTCCTTTGTAGGGACATGGATGAAACTGGAAAACATTATTCTCAGTAAACTATCGCAAGGACAAAAAACCAAACACCGCATGTTCTCACTCATAGGTGGGAATTGAACAATGAGAACTCATGGACACAGGAAGGGGAACATCACACTCCGGGGACTGTTGTGGGTGGGGGGAGGGGGGAGGGACAGCATTAGGAGATACACCTAATGCTAAATGACAAGTTAATGGGTGCAGGAAATCAACATGGCACATGGATACATATGTAACAAACCTGCACATTGTGCACATGTACCCTAAAACCCTAAAGTATAATAAAAAAAAAAAAAGTGAAAAAAAAAAAAAGAAAGTTAGTGTTTAATATCAGATGGTTTTAAGTACTATGGAAAAATAAAGATGGCTAAGTGGGAGAGCTGTTATGGTGGCGTGTACCTACTTTTCATAATGTTGTCAGGGAAAAGATCAATGATGGGATGACACATAAATGAAGAACCAGGGTGACAGAGCAAGCTGCGGGGGAAGAGTTTCAGACAGAAGAAAAATAGCCCACGCAGATCCCCATGAGAGGAGAATTTTTGGCATAATATAGGAACTCAGGTAGACTAGTGATTCAGGAGATAGAATGAAATTATTTAGGCTGATAGTGAGGGCAAAAGAGTCCTCGGCAAAACTTCCATCCCAATATAATGCAGCCCAAGAAATCACTTCTTTGCTAGCAAAGAGCAGCCTGAGAGATGGAGCTGCAAACATACATAAGGAAGCTGGAAGCTTGCACAGGGGAATGCCGGCAGCTGTACCAATAGAAAAGGGCTCCCCGGGGGTCAGGAATATCCAACACGGAAGCTCTATCTTTTCTTTTTTGTTAGCACATGTGCAGTAAGAAGGAAATGGGCAACATGGAGAAGCTCAGGCCGAGAACCCACCTGCATAATAAAAGATTGGGGTGGGGAGATTTGCACCCTATGTAGATGGCACACCTGGTCCTAACTGGTATTTCAAGCCCTATGTAGATCAGACACCACTTCCCCACCAGCTCATCTATAAAATCCACTTCATTTCACTGCAGATCGCCAATCCACTTTTCCAGGACCTCCTATATAGCAGAAAGCTATCCTTTCTTTCGCCTATTAAATTGTGGCTCATAACCTCACTCTTTGTGAGTCCATGTACTTAATCTCCATGGCTATGAGACAATGAACCTAGGGTGTCACTCCAGACAAGGAGGCCACTTCGCTAGTATATCTGCATCAGAGTGAACCCTGAGAAAATAGGAAATAAGGAAATAAGATCAGAAGGGAAATGGGGCCAGTTCATATACACAGTTATTAAAAGAACACTGGATTTGCTTACAAGTGATTGGAATTACATTAAAGTGTTTTGAGCAGAGTGACGGCATAATCCAATTTACATCTTGAAAATGATCTTTCTGGCTGAAGGGGGAAGGGCTGGTTGGGATAAAAGAGTGAGATCAGTGAAAAGGCTACTGCCATAAAAGGGATGTTTATAGCTTGGCCAGGGTGGTAGCATTAAAGGTGACAGAAACTGCTTAGGTTCTAGTTATGATTTTAAGATAGCGGTAACAATATTTTCTGATTGACTGAATGTGGAGCTTGAGAGAAAGTTGGTCTTCAAGGATGATTCAGTGTTGGATAGGTTGAGTTGGAATAGTCTATTTGATATCCAATTTGCAAGTTAAGGGGAGAAATCTAGAGTAGAGAATATGTATGAATTGGCAATTTTTATTTAATCCACTTTAAGTTTAAAAGTAAAAGAGATGAGGAACAAGAATGAAAACAATTAATATGAGAAATAGATGAGAAACCAATAGAAAGTATTGTCCTGGTAGCCGGGTGTGGTGACTCAGGCTTGTAATCCCAGCACTTTGGGAGGCCAAGGCAGGAGGATCACCTGAGGTCGGGAGTTTGAGACCAGCCTGACCAACATGGAGAAACCCGTCTCTACTAAAAATACAACACTAGCTGGGCGTGGTGGTGCATGCCTGTAATCCCAGCTACTTGGGAGGCTGAGGCAGAATTGCTTGAACCCAGGAGGCAGATGTTGTGGTGAACCCAGATTGCACCATTGCACTCAAGCCTTGGCAACAAGAGTGAAACTCTGTCTCAAGAAAAAAAAAAAAAAAAAAAAAAAAAAAGAAAGTATTGTCCTGGTAACAACAAAAAACTATTTAAAGAAATGAGTATGCCACATGACAATGATAGATCAAGTGACATGAAAGCTGAAAATTGGTCATTGGTTTTATATGAGTAGGGGAATTACTGGAGACCAAATAAAAAATCATTGATTGCACTCAGAGAAAGTACAGCTTGCAACGTTTCTGAATGTCTATGTCTAACGTGCAGTAGCTATTACAGCAGAACATCTATCCTCCATTCATAATTCTCCATAAACTGAAAACACACATTATAATCCGATTATGACCTTGCAATTAAGAAATGTGAATACAGTGATATTAAAATTTTCATTTAATTGAGAGAGGGACTTTCACAAGAATTGGTACTCTTGCAATCCATAGCATTATATGAGGTCTGACAGTAAGAATCGAAAATATTTTTAAGCCTGTGGGCAAAGGCCTAATATTTTAAAGCCAGATCTCATTTCTCAGGTTGCAAAATGATATCAGTTTACTAAAAATAAATAAATAAACCTTAGGTATCTGAATTCTCTAAGTTCTTTACAATGTCTTGGTATTATCAAAATTTATTGGGCCTGCCAGAGAGAAATTATTTGATTTGGCTATACCAGGTCTGAAATGCTATAAATGCTCTCTACCTTAAGAAATTTAGTGAGACCATAATTTATTTTATAGATATCTCTTATTTATTATTCTAGGATATTAATGGAATTTAGCTTAGATATAGAATAGAAATACAAAAAATCAACAACACTTTATTTCTGTTGACAGATGTTAATCTCTGTTAAATTTCCATGCAAGGTATTATAAAATTAAGACAAACTTAAGTTATTATAGAAGGAGCGTAATTTTAGCCATTTACCCTTCACATTATAAAATATGATGTAATATCATTTTGCAAGCAGTAAGATATAATATCCAATCGGAAACTAATTAGAAATATAGTATTTTATCAACCATATCTTCTGTCATTTCAGCTTCCTTTTAAATCAGAATTGTCTAAAATTAAGATATCTTAAATATTTTAGATGAATGATCTGTCCTCCTGGCAGAATTAATATAAAAATAAAAATGATTTGCAAAGGGAAAGGTTTGAAAAGTTTAATAACATATATTTAAAATGTAGCAAGACTTTTAGTACTTTCATCAATTTTGATATTAAAGTCTTCCCAGTCATTTCTCAAACTATAATAATGTGTCCTTAAATAATGACTTTCAACTTTAAAATGTTGGTGATGATCTTTGTATGAGAACAAGTATGTATTTATGAACTTTAGTTACCCAGTGAAACTCATGAATAAGTTTAACACTGTGTTTAGAGAATGATTTACTTCATAAGTTAGTCTGGTGTCAGACATGTTGAAATCATAGGAATACCTTTTAAAAAAGTCACGTATACTACAGCTTGGTTTGTGAGTCACCAGTTTGTGGCACTGCAGAAAGCTACATTAAATAGAATTGATTCTGAGTGGTTGGATGAAATTAATTTGTATAGTTATTTATTTTATTAATATTTAAAGTAGACTTTAACATATTGTTGTAAATTAAATTTATTTTCTATTTTTTGGCCAGTCAATGTTTTAGAAATAATATTTATATTTGACTTAGAAATAAAAACTTTAAAATCACATAGAACTAGGTATTTTTGTTTATTTATTGATTTACATTTAACATCTGATTCCAGAAATTAATACTATGAGGAAGTATGACTTAAGGAGAGTGATAGGAGATTATTTCAATGCAATGTTTTATTCACCTAAAATTATATATAATCATCTAATTTTACCGTAAATAAAATTCTACTATAAAAAAAGTTTTCTCAATTGTTATTAATGCCAGTTATTATAATAAGGTAAGAACATCTCAAGCATTCCAAATATATTTTAATTTAACTTTCTTAAATCAAATTATGAGAAAAATATTTATGTTCATATAAGGTAAACAAAATAATAAACATACCAATTTATACATGATTAATATACTAAGTACTAATGACTACTAATGTACTCTAGTTGTAAGAATTTAGAATATATTATATAATAATTTATAGTTTAAGTATCAATAGTTTATAACTAATTTATAGTTTAAATATTGCGTTATTTTATAAATAAATAATACAGTTCAATTAAGCTGTATGATCATGTTTACCCAGTTTTTCACAATAGGTTATTATAGCATATTTTCTTAGAAAATCAAAACAGTAAATGTATATTGTAACTGAAATATACGAGCAGGATTGTGATGGTTACTTTTGGGTGTCCGCCTGACAGGATGAAGGCACACCTAGATAGCTGGTAAAGCATTATTTCTGGGTATGTCTGTGAGGTGTTTCCATAAGAGACTGGCATTTGGCTCAGTGGACTGAGTAAGGAGGATCTATCCTGACCTAGGGTGGATGGGTACCATCTAATCAGCTGAGGGCCCAGACAAAACAAAAGGAAGAGGAAAGTTGGATTATCTCTCTTCTGAAGCTGTGACACTCTTTTTTTTCCTGCCCTTGGATATCAAAACTCCAGGTTCTTGACTTTCAGAGACTGGGACTTGTACCAATATTCCCACAGTTTCTCAGGACTTTAGTCTTGGACTTAGAGTTGCACCTCTGGCTTCCCTGGTCCTGGGGCCTTTGAATTTGGACTAACTGATGCTACCAGCTTTCCTGATTCTTCAGCTTGCAGATGGCTTATTGTGGGGCTTCTCAACATCCATAATTAGATGAGATAATTACACTAATAAATCCCCTCACATCTCTCTCTTTCTGGAGAACCCTAACTAACACAAGGATCTATTCCTATTTTTAATAGAGTTTAAACTTGAAAACAGAAACAGTTATTTTACTTTGTTTGATAACTCAAAGCTATAAAGGTTCACTGGAAATTTTTAATTTTTTAAAACATAGGGAATCAAATAAATAACTTCATCATACTTTGATGTTTCATATGCGTCAATATTAGCTGGCACTGTAGTGAATCAGTCTAATCTCAATATTTGGCTAAATTATACTGAATTCCAGGCATAAAACTTTTCCCTGTATTTGGACCTGGGGTGGTTTTCTCTAGCGGATTAACCATTGTAGCCAGGATCCTATGAGTACGCATCTGAGAAGATGGGATGAGGGAGTTCAGAGAATAAAGGAATTTGGTAAAGAGGATTCTCAAAAGATTGACAGTACCCTCAAACTGGGTATCTGTGCCAAAAACCTTACCCACTACTACAGAGGAAAGATAATTGGCTAACTAGTTCAAAACCATGGAAACTTTACAAGAGTTAGAGAAACTCAACTAATCCTTGAAAGATGAAAATTCTAGAGATGAATATCTTAAAAGGATGATTTTTGACATTATTGGGACCCTATCTGGCTTGAAATGGTCTTGAGAAAGGCTTGGCTTTCTGTGTTTTTCTGCTGGGTACACGCGCCAAAGGTCGTGGTGAGTTTTTGTTGTTGCCTGTGTCATTGTCAATCGTATTACTTGGTTGCTCTTATTTCTTCCATCTAAGGACATAGATATATACTTGTTTTGCTTCTTTTTGAAACATTTTGATGAAATAAGATGGGGAGAAAGAGGAGAAAAGAGAACAAAATGAATGCAAGTGATTATCTTTTTTATTTCTCAAAGTAGTACTTTTAAAATGACTTATTTTAGCAAACTAAAAGATGATGTCTGACTACTGAGGAATAATACAAATCACTGACAACTTCTTTCATTTAAGTTAATAACTGCAATCCACAATTTGTATAAACATTTTTCATTGAAATTGGAATGCCCCTCTGCCATAGATAATGAGTATGTTTCCTTTACTTCACTTCAGTATTTTCTGAAGAACATCATTTTACATATCGCTAAATAGAAGCTATGTCTCCACTTTTGAAAACTATCAAACACCCAGAGAAAACTTTAAAATGACAGGGAAGAAATATTAATAAAACATGCATTGAAAACAGATTGCACTTTTATATTGGTAAATGGAAGTTAAAATTTACACAAGACAGTACCACTGATAAAGAAGACAGAGTATAAAATGACCATGGTTTTATCTTTTTCTAAAGAAGTTGTTTTAAATGTCTTCAGGTTAGACTTTATCATTATTTCTTTTATTTACATACTGACTTTACTTGGATAAAGTTCATAGAACTATGTTAAATAAGTGTTTTCATATAATAAAAGCACAGTTCAACATTGCAACTTACAAATTAGAAAAGATAATAAGTAAAAAGTCAGGACATTTATTTTATATTACTATTAAAAACAATATGTAACTTGTATTTAAAAGAAAAGTATTGAAAATAAAATTTAAATTGTAGTGTACAACATTATAAATTTAGCACGTTAATCATATATAACAGATTAATGTTTGTATTTGGAATTACCTAAAAACTAACTATTGAATTAAAGAACCAGTAAGATGATGACCCCAGTAATTTTTGAAAATGTATACAAAGATAACTTCAAATAAAAAAAATTATCAAAAAGAGTAAATATATAGTTAAAAATGGTTACTAATATGCTGGGATGCACCTTATTATTAAATCACTAACATTTAAATATTGCCTCTTGCATATAATTGATCTCCTACATATATAATTTTTTCACAGGTAACTAAAGAATTTGAATAACCTGGTCAATTGCCTTATGTGCTAAAGACCATCATCTTGTGGTTGTTATTTATTTCTTTACTTTGCACTTAACACTTTTACCACAGCAACTAATACATTCCTTCACCAACATTATTGCATTTGGAAGCAAAATTAACTCCTTCAAGTCACTGTGTTGCCAAATGACATACTCAAGTGATATTGTCTCCAGAAACGATTGCATTTTCTTTGAACCACACTTTGACTCAAATAAATAAATACATGTATTTTTGTTTTCATTTGGTTATATATATATATTATATATATAACATATTTATATTGGTTATATATCCAATAGAGCAACTAAAATATTCATATTTTGGATAGTGGTAGGGATAATATCTTTTTATATACTATATGTACTGTCACATTAAAATGTTTTTATGCAGAGAACAGTGGCTCATGCATGTAATCCCAGCACTTTGGGAGGCTGAGGTGGGTGGATCACCTGAGATCAGGAGTTTGACACCAGCCTGGCCAACCTGGTGAAACCCCGTCTCTACTAAAAATACAAAAACTAGCCGGGTTTGGTAGTGGACTGCTGTAATCCCAGCTACTCGGGAGGCTGAGGCAGGGAGAATTGCTTGAACCCAGGAGGTGGAGGTTGCAGTGAGCCGAGATCGTACCACTGTACTCCAGCCTGAGTGACAGAGTGAGACTCTATCTCAAAAAAATAAAAAAGATTTTCATTAGTTATTCATATAAAATGCTAAAATATGACATTTTGATTTAAATAATTGGGTAGAAGGAAATAATGTAAATACACTTTGGAGATGGGAAGATTTCTATTTTGAAACTATTATTATCCTGAAACCTTGAGTCACATATTCATGCAATTATTTCTTATAATTTTATTGTAATTATCCAAGTTAAAGATATTGGATATTCCACATGATGCATGAGTTAAAGAATTATTCCAGAAGGAGATCTTTCCAAAAAGAATCCTTGATAGAACATAAACATATTGAAAGTAATCAACACTTTGCAGAATAATCCCTGCTTTTTCACTTTACTTATTCATGGTAGACAGTGAGGGTCTGAGAAAAACTTAGAAACTTAGATAGTTAGAGGTTAATAACACTTGCTCTGTGCTGATCCTGGCTAAAATTGTGACTTTGGACGGTTATTACCTGTACTTATCTATCAAATTTTGGTTCCCCTGCTCTTTAAAATTGTATCTAGAAATGTCATAGCACTGGAGTGTGTACAAGTTTCTGGTGAGGGCCAAGAAAGAAATTGTGATTGTCTTCATTTTGCCTGGTAAATCAAGTGGATATTTTCTCCCAATCCTTTTAATATTTATTCAAATCAATCTCTCTCTCTTTCTCACATGCACATACACTGTAGATAGATACTTAGATATTTGCTATGTGTGTATATATAGAGAGAGAGCACACTATATATACACACCAAAGTACGTATACATTTCTACATATGTATATTTATTTTAGTATGTATTTTTGCTATATATATTCACACAACTATATATACCTGTATCAATATTGATATCAATATTTATATATTTGTATCTATTAACTGTCTATACATGTACGTATATATGATGTGTGTATATGTGTGTGCAGAGAGAGACAGAGAACTATAAAAATGTGTTCATAAAATTTTTGTTGAATGAAGAAAAATCCTAGATCTTTTTTTGAGCACATTAAATCAAAGTTAAAGAACTTGTTCAGTGATTAGAGCACTGGGAGAGAAAACATAATTAGCTTCTTTTGTGACAAAGTAACCAGAATGGGTTGACATGTGCCTAGGCTCGTATACATGCATGGAAGGAGTTAGAGATTAAATGGATCTTTTACATTTTCTGGTGGTTAGAAATATTTTTGTGGTTTTTGACTTTGCCTTAGAAGAAAATGTTTGTCCAGGAACTCTGCCCATTTATAAGGTTACATTTGAGCCTCTAATGCTGTTGTGCTCTTTTGATGACAGTTGTTCATTTCCAAATGGGGCTGTACATTCTATCTACAATGATTACAACTGAATTGTGCTTACCTGGAACTATCAAAGGACAGAATAAAATATGCATGTTCCAGTGGACAGTCGCTGAGGTGTTTGTCCCAGCAGGGTGAATAGAAACCTTTCTGTGAAAGATATTGATTGTGACACATATTGCTATCTCCATACTTTTTCACCATCACCTGTACTGAAAGGGAAGTGTTGGCTGAAAACTATTGAGGGTTTGGTTTGAGTTTAGCCATTAGAGATACCTGCAAGACATTTGGAAGACAAAAGAGAGAGGCTGTCCTTTTAGGGTAGTAGTTGCTGAAAGGTGTGGGCATCACATACGGGAAAGTTTTTCTCATGACTTTCAAATGTCCTTTTAAGAATCTCCTGTTTCAAGATTTCAAGCAGCCAAGATTCCCTGTTTTTTTCTCCATTTTGTCTTCTTGCCACTCTTGATACCCACATGAGAGAATGCAAGATATTACTAAAAGCCTGGAACTCCTGGGGGAAAACAGGAGGCACCATGGACCCCATTCTGCAAAAAACCTCTGTCTTCTCATAGAACCTCAGGAATTGACATGAAATAAACCTTTCTCAAAATCTAAGGCTCCAGAATGGAGCATCCAGAATCCCTGGGTGTCATCCTGGAGGCAGTCTCTTTGGTTTTGCAGAAAGCTGAGATCACTAGTTGTAGCCTCTACGACCCTGTATTTTCTATTACTTCTACAAACTTCCAATGGTTATTGTCTCTAATCACCCTATTAAAACTCATTTCATCATAGAAAAAATAACAGCAATAAAAAACTTGAAAGATGCACTCGGTTGGATAGTGTCCCTTGCAAAATTTATGTCATTTCGTGAACATCAGAATGAGACCCTGTTTGTGTAACCTCTCAATGGGGTCTCCGGGAGTTATCTAGAATCTAATGCTCCACAATTGGTAAATTGAACAATTTTCAAAAGACAAAGAAGCAGTTTATGACTTTAAGCATTTGGCAAATTTGATATTTGGCCTTAATTTAGACCAAATGTTCAAAGTTTGAAGACATTTTTATTTTACCAATAATCTTTAAAGTTGTCTTTATTTCCAATAGATTACTAAAGTCACATGAACAAAAAATCATCAGTTTCTACTTTTCTGACATAATATGATTTAAGTGTTTATTTTTCTGAGCCAATTAATCAGATATCTTTTATATAAACATCATACATACAACTCATATAAATACAAATGTAAATATACAGAGAGACAGAAGACCCAGTAGTTGTAAGATTTTTCTTTTGCCAGTTTCTTAATTAGATTACTGGTTTCAGGGTGGAGCCCTTGGAGGAACAGAACCAGAAAAGCTTGCAATTGCTAGAGCCTAATAGGCAGGCACAGCTAGAAGGCAAAAAAGAGATCCCCCAAATTAAGGGTGCCATTTCATATTGGATCTTGGATCCCCAAAATAGAGGGAAATACTATGGGAGGAGATAGTGCAGTGCTTCTACCATGCATTTCATTGCAAGGCAACCCAAAGTCAATCAGCCCATTTTGTACTCAGCGCATCCCCCATGGGTCTCATCTCTCAGTGAGGGGTAGGGATATTTCTGTATCTTCCAGGTGGCCAAGAACATGCTTCTCTAATCCAAGTGTGCAAAGAGGCAAGTATTTCTCCATAATTGCCTTAGCCATCCTGTAAAGTATATTTCCTCCCTAGTTATTTACACAACAAGGCTAATATACACAGTAATTTTTGATACTCACAAAAGTCAAAATTGTCAGCTAACACAAGACAAAACAGAACAGGGTCTTAGATTTTGAGAAAGGTTTATTTCATGTCAATTCCTGGGGTTCTATGGGAAAAAAGAAGTTTTTCCCCGAATGGGGTCCATGGTGCCTCCTGTTTTCCCCCAGGAGTTCCAGGATATTAGTAATATCTTGCATTCTCTCATGTGGGTATCAAGATGGCAAGAAGACAAAATGGAGAAAAACAGTTCAGTCAACTGAGAAGGAAACTTTTTTTAATTAGAAAAACATAATTCAGGAAGAGAAGAAAGATAAAGCCCTTTTAAATATATATATAGCTTGGATATCTGTTTTTATTAAGCCAATTTTAACCACAGAGTTATTTTGTTAAAAACAGAAAATCTTAAAAACATCTCTTATTATGACTCCAGCCATGACGGCCAATATGTCTGGCCTTTGAATTCTACTCCAGGTAACCTCCTACATGAAATTAGTAAGTTTTAACTAAGATTATAACTTAACCATAGATGCATAGGCATTTTAAAATGACAGTAAGAAGTTTTTTTTTTTTTTTTTTTTTTTAAATAAGATTTAGAAACTCCTCAAGGGTAGTTCAGAGAAAGGAGAATTCAAGACAAGAAGTCAGAAGCTATCCACGGGGGGTGTAGGGGGACAACCTCAATAAATGGCAGTTACACAAATAACAAACCAGAAAGGAATCATTCCAGATGCCAAGAATTGAACCTGGGTCACCACTGTCGGGAGATAAAGCCTTAGCTACTGAGTTACACAGCATTGAGCAGTTTCTACTGGTTTTCCCAGAAAAAATCTAGAGCAGCCAATGTCAAGCTTGCAAAGCCTTTTAACTGCTCAAGAAAATTTTTAGGGCTAACTGTGACATGAACCCCAAAATTTCTGTCTTGTGGATGGTAGAGACCAAGATAAAGTGTCTTCACATGGTCACAAGGTTAAGCTCTTAAGGACCAAAAGCAAGACAGAAATGTCATGTAGTATTAGTTTCAGAGACCTACAGCAAACTTGTAACTGACCAGCCTACTGAGCTGGCTTGAAAAGCAGGCTTATAGGGGTCCTAAACTCATGTTCTATCCTGTGATACCCCTCTCTCCATTACAGAAAGACAAATTATTAGCACAAAGTGCAACAGATTTGCTACAGCCTAAGACTAGTGTCACAAATCTTTTTTTTTTTTTCATTATTAATCAAACCCTTCCAGAGGAGACACACAGTGAGGTTTATCACTTATGCTCCACGCCCCACCTCTCCCACACACACACACAATGCAGAAAGAGACAGAGAGACCAGCATCTCGGCTGTAAGAATTTCTTACAGCCAAGCATACTCGGTTTCCAGGTTCCCTTTCTCTGCAGCTTCCAGAAGATTGGAGCAGGTTTTGATGGCCCTGTTCACTGTGACATAGCTGTGAGGGACCAAGCCCCATTGCAAAAGGAAGTCATCTTTCTCTGTTTTATGGAACCATAGGCAAAAGCTTCTCAATTTCTCAAGATACTCCCAGACAGGCTGCATGGGAAACCAAATTAACATTTTCCATCCCAGCGGAAGCAAAATACACATAACCCAACAGACACTGGTCACCTCATTCAACACCCAACATCAACATGGCAAGGCTCAAAAACATTTTCTTGCTGGTTCCTGTTGTCTTTTATCCACTTAGAGTGGGGAGGGGTGACCTATTTTTGGGAACTCAGTGGGTGGTCTCTGAGCAAGATGAAGAGCAGTTACCCTGAATCAGGCTTGTTAAATTTCTTTCAGGACTCACAGAATGTGACCAGATAGATATGGAGAGTTCTCCAAGTTAGGCGTACTGGACTTCCGCCAGCAATTCTTTCGGAGATCCCCTCCACATACACAAACATACACACAAAGACAATATGGACAGAAGGCCTTCCAAATCAAGATTCTTAACCAAGAACTCCAGAGTATCCCTTCCAAACTACTTACCTATACTTTGTCTGAGAAATCTCTGTGAAATCTTCCTGATTGAGGAGAAGTCTCCCAAACCAAGACTTTTTCTACTAGTTAGGGAAAGCCAACCAAGACCCCCCAGGAGCCAAACCGAGACAGACACCCCATGGTGGAGCTACAGACACCCTGCAGTGGGGCTACAGACATACACCCCATGATAGGGCTAGCTACAGAAACAGTCAGGAGAAGGAAGGAGGCATTGGCAGTGCCTAGGATACTCACCAACCCAGACACCCAGAAATGGGGCTACAGACAAACAGTTTACCAAGGGGCTACAGACAGACCCCCTGTGATAGGGTTACAGTGATGGGACATCTCCCTAGAACTATTTCTCTATTATAATTAAATTCATGCACATTGGGTTGGCAGCACCCCGCCAGTAGCAAAAACTGCCAGGGTCAGCCCCCAGTCCAAGAGAACTAGATGAGTGCTTGGGCTAATCTCTGAATCCATTGCTGGAGGGTGGCTACTGAACCTTGCATGGGCAGGTAGCCACAAGGGCAATCCCTGACGAGCCCCCAGATTTGTAACTGCCCAACGGATTCACCTTGCTCGCTGCCTAGACAGAGTTGATTTATGAAGACAGAGGAATTGGAACAGAGAAAGAGTAATTCACACAGAACTGGCTGTGTGGGAGACTGGAGTTTTATTATTACTCAAATTAGTCTCCTTGAAAACTTGGGGATCAGAATTTTTAAGGATAATATGGTGGTAGGGGGCCAGTAAATCAGAAGTTCTGATTGGTTGGCTCAGGGATGAAATTATAGAGAGTCCAAGCTGTTCTCTTCTGCTGCGTCGGTTCTTGAGTGAGGCCATAGAACTGGTTGGCAGCTCCAGGTGGGGCCATCCAGTTGTGAGAAATGCAAAAGCCTGAAAAGACATCTCAAAAGGCTCATCTTAGTTTCACAATAGTGATGTTCCCTTAAAGAGTAATTGGGGAAGTTAAGAATCTTATGCCCTCCGAAATAATGGCTGATAATATTTAGAATTCTAGCCCCCTCATTCTAACTTGGTGGCTGGTGGTTTTTCATTCCGTTTACAAGATCAGTTTCACTTTTGGAAAGGGCTGTTATTTAAACCATAAACTAAATTCCTTCCCAAGGCTGGGTTGGCCTACACCCAAGAATGGATAAGGACAGTTTAGGGATTAGAAGCAAGATGGAGTTGGTTAGGTCTGATGTCTCTCAATGTCATGATTTCTAGTTATAACTGTGCAAAGGTGGTTGCATTCAGAAATAGGCGTTTGCTATTATATATAATAATAATAGTTAACTATAATAATAGTTAAAGTGAGATAATACTAAAGTAGGGTATACCCTTATTTCAATATGACTGATGTCCTAAGAAAAAAAGAGACACAGAGAAAGACAAAATGCCATGTGAAGACAGAGGCAGAGACTGGAGGGATATAGCTTCACACCAAAAAACATTGCTGATCACCATCATAAATTAGAAGAGGAAAGGAAGAATTCTACTCAGCCTGTCTGAGGGATCATGACCCTGCTGACAGCTAGGTTTCAGTTGTCTGTCTTCCAGACTGTGAGGGAATGGATCTTATTTTTTTAAGCCACCCAGTCAGTTCCTGGTAATTTTGTTATGGCAGTCTTCAGAAATTAATACAATAGATGGTTCCTATTTCTCTGACTAAACTTTCAAGAACCAGGCATTTCAGGAAACAGAAACCAAAACAAGATTCCTTGGCACAATCTTGCCCAAGTATTTTGTGTTTTTGTGTTGTTAGAGACAGAATCAGTGAAAATTTCAGTGCCATATAAAAAGCCCATTTACTTATTTATTTTGACAATTTATCTTAGTGAAAGTTAGGGTCTGAAACACTTGAGTGTACGATTAATGATTCCTATGACTCAGAAAACTTGAGACCAGAATAAATATCTTTTAAGAAGGTGGAGAATAGTAAGGTGAAGTTTGTGGAGCAAATTCAGACAGCTGAATTTAACCTGAAAAAGTAACGCAGATACTATGAAGACAGTAGAAAATGGAAAGCAAAGCAAAACAAATTTCCTTTAATGGGCGAAGATCGGCTATTTGAAGTTCTTTGCAATAGAGTAAATGCACATAATAATGTTTACTTAGCAATTAGAGAGGCTAGTATTCTAAGAACATTCTGCCAATTATTATATTTAATCTCTATAACAATTTTATGAGGTAAGTACAAAAACTCCCTTTGGAAAGATTATTACAGTGAGAGAAATCTAACATATCTACCTCTACCTTGTGTTTAAACTCACAAGCTAACTGGGATTATTCATTCCTGGGCATAGGCCAAGCTAACTATAGGAGAAATTTATAGTTTAACTTTAAAACAAGAATGATAATAGTTCTTTTGCAAAACTGCCTTCCTACTTGTTCAGGGACTGAAACCACCTTCATAAAACTAACGAAAGGCCACAAGGTTAGAATTATGGGAAGGGCTTGAATTCTGCTAAGACCTATGCATAACACTTAACCTGTGCAAAGTTTAGGCAATAACCAGCTGTGGTTCTATAGCTTGCTTACTGTCTAGGAGTCCTGAAGCCTGAGGTCATAAGATTCAGAACTTTCCCAATTGCTCCTATAGATAGCATCACTATTGTAAAAAACCTAGGATTGGTCTTTGAGATATTTTTCAGACTTTGCATTCCAGTGGACCAACTGATACCATCTGGACCCACCTGGCAGAGTTGGTTATTTAAAGTCTTTAAACAAGTGGTGGGTGACACCCCCACCCAGAAACTGATTCAATGTGTGAAGACAGTTTGGGCAGTCTTATGATTTCCTCCCCAAGCAAAAAGCCGCACCGAGTCCCTAATCCCCTGCCTGTCAATTATCCTTAAAAAGCCTAGCCTTCAAGATCTCAGAAAGTCAGATTTGAGAAATATCTTCCATATTCCTGTTTGGCTGTCTTGCAATAATTAAAATCTCTGCTGCAACACTCCTGCTGTTCTCAGCATATTGGCTTTTCCAGGCAAGAAGATTCTGTCAGGCTATAATGGTACTTGCATTATCTTTATTTTACAGATGAGGAAACTGTCATCTCAGCATTTGTTGACTCAGTGAACTTGGCAGAGTTGGTTATCTAAAGTCAGGTGGTTTGGGTCAGAGCTGTTTTCCTGTGCACATTTCTCCTCTTATATTAATACAGGTGGGAAGTTTTAGCCAGCTATTCATTTTTTTTTAAGACCACACTCGTTTTTATTCCTGAAGTTCATTGGTAAGTTATTTCTGCTTTTCTGTGTTTCAAGTCTTTTTTTCTTTAGGTGTTAGCTACAACTGTGATACTGATCTCCAATAACATTTAGATTATCTGACCCCACATAAAGATTTTTTCCTTTATAATAAGAATAGGTCATACTAATTTCTTATTGTTTGTTAAGAAACAGTCTTAGAATAAATATTTTACAGTGTATCATTTTTACCAATTGTATCACATTAATAATAATGGATGAAAAAGATGAAGCAAATAAATTTGACTTACAGAAGATTTCCAGAATTTGTTTTCTATTTTCAGTGTTTCATATTTCTCAACTGAAAGGCTATAAAGCTCTGAGGATCTAAAAGATAAAAATATCTTCAAAACATTAGATTCTAACCTCCCAGAAAAGCATTGGCATTATTAACTTTTAATAGGACAATAGCAGAAAACAAGATTTTGTTCTTCTTTTATCCAATAATGAAAATTTTATTAATAAATAGGATAAATTATAGTGTCAAGAAATTTTTGTTATCAAAGATTTTTTCCTTTTTTTTTTCCCCTGGGGGCTAGGGGCTAGGCCTGGGAATTCCGCCATCCATCTGAGAGAATGAGTTTTTTTTTTTTTTCTTGTTCAAATATGATTCCCTTATAACCTGCAGCATTTTTTATTCATGGTACAAATATTAGTGGTAGTGTTGGGAGATAAGATTAAATTATATTCACTAATATAATGAAGTATGGGGAGGAGACTAGAAGAATCAAGTTTAGTGTTTGAAAAATCAATAAGCTTCCCAGTATCTGGCAAATCCAGAGAGGATAATGATTGGAAGAACCACAAGAAAGTAGATCGTATATGTATCAGCCTTATTTGTAAGGAAAAAAAATGTAGGGAAAAGAATATCAAACATAATTTGATATACAGTTGTGGAAGAAAACACTACATCCTCCAACTTTTACTATTTTTATTTTTTAAGCATTACATAAATAAGCTAGTACTTTATTAGAATCAGACTATACTTCGACTTAAAGAAATTAACAGTTTAGAGGTAATTCTTTGTCAAAATCTGGTAACTCAGGACATCTTAGGCAATATTTGTTAGCCCTTTTGAGCTGAAAGAACAACTGTCTTAATTGCTGCTGCTTAGAACCCTGAGATGACTTTTATGATGAAAAATGTTATGAACCACTCTGGAAAATAAGAGTTCATGAGTTGAAAATTCTGCTGTAGGTAATGAAACAATAATGGAAACAGAAAGGTTAAATAGCTTTTCTAAAGATCAACAACCAGTAAGTAGCAGAGAAAAAATCAGTATAAAATTTTACAACCTCAGGGGCTTTTAACCATATCACTGACGTTTTCTAAAGACTTTTGTTAATGAAGTAACACTTTCTACAGACATGATGTTGTAGCTAAAGGGATATCTCCCAATATTAATACTTAATTTTTTCTTGGCTATACGTTTTAAAAATTATTACCTTAAAACAAAGTAATAAAATCTCCTTGCATGCAATGGATTCCAAAAAGGGTAAAGATAATACTAAAGTTGTCTAGTTGTCCTTTAATGTACTGTACTATAATTTCATTATAAAATCTGTTAAAATATTGAAAAACATTTAATATTACAATCTACATGAATTAGATTTTATAAAATTTTCTGAAATAAATATAGCCATAGCAATGTATAATAAGAGAAAGATATGAACATAGAAAAAAAACTTCAAAAAAAGTTAAAACTTGATTTTTTATACTTTTCAGAATGAGAGAAACAAGTTTTTAAGTGAAAATGCATTATCAGGTAATGACTACAAAAAATTACCAGCTCCTCAGCTTGCAAAGATCTCAAGGCCAAGTGCCTTTTCCATTATCAAGGATAAGAGCACTAACCTCAATACTCATTTACAGGAAAGTTTTTATTTCTTTACTGCATTTATGAGCATTTATATAGTTTTCATACCTTAGGCAACAAAATGACAATGGCAGAATTGACCTTTTGAAAAAAAATATATTTTTACTCATTTCAAAAGAGAAATGAGTTCAGACATGGAGCTACAAAGTTAAAAAAACAAAAAGATAAAAGAGGCTGAAAATGAATGGAATATGGTACATATATTTTTAAATGTATATAAAATGTAATGTATTAAAGTAAAAAATATAATTAGAGGTTAAAGTCTAAAAATTTTGGGTAAGTTGTTTGGATTTAGAAAATGTATGCTTTTCTGAATACAGATGATTAATTTCTGGTGTGTAAGGGAAACATTATCTTTCTCAATAATATATTGCCCTCGTCTGTTTGGGCCACTATAACAAACACAACATAGACTGGCTTGCTTATAAAAACAAAAATGTATTTCTCACAGTTGTGGAGGCTGAAAGCCTGAGTTCAGGGTGCCAGCACAGCTGGGTTCTGGTGAAGACCTGCTTCCTGGTTCATAGACTGCCATTTTCTCCCTGTATCCTCACATGGTGAAACTTGCAAGGGATCCCTCTGGGGTCTGTTTCATAAGAGCTCTAATCCCATTCATGAGGGCTCCACCCTCATGCCCTTATCACCTCACAAAGGTTTCCCTTCCTAATCCAATCACATTGGGGGTTTAGATTTTGACATATAAATTTTGGGGAGGATATAAGCATTCAGTCCATAACATATATATGTGTGTGTGTGTGTGTGTGTGTGTGTGTGTGTTTGTGTGTATATATGTGTGTGTGTATATATATACACACACATATGTGTGTGTGTGTATATATACACGCATATGTGTGTGTATATATATATACGCATATATATGCACGTATATATGCATATATATACATGTATATATGTATATATATGCGTATATATATGGCTGGGGCAGTGATAAAGTGTTCCATATTTTATATATATATATATTATATATGTTTCATATATATGTTATATATTATATGTTACATATTATATATGTTTCATATATATATATGAAAATTAAGCAGATAAAATTCCATTTTCCATCCTTCCAAGAAGAAAGGGTTAGTCTTCTATTAAGGATCTGCTTGCTAAACTTAAAAGCCTGTTGAGAACTCACCCTATATTTTTTGTACAATTATATTTTGGCCTAACGAAAACATATAATTTATAAAATGCTCAAAGATACATCATTTTAAGAGCAATACAAGAACAAAATACAGCATTTATATGCAATAAAGTGTTGTTACAAAAATGAGGATGAATTATTTGGAATGTAACATATATGTAATATGTTTTTATAAAATTGTGAAAAATGAACAAGAACATAGGTCATGAATGAATGTAGATATATACTATAATACTGTAATGTAACGTGCTTAAAACTTAGGTTTAGAAAAAGAGTTTTGGAAATGGTGTTAAAAGAAGTTGGCTATTAATGTGATGTATTCCAAAAAGTTTTGGTTGGAAGAGAAAATGAATAAGCTGTCTTTCACACAAAACCAGAGCAAAAAATAAATCTGTTTACTGACAATAAATAACTCCTTGTATTACACCAGGAAAGAAATGACTACGTACAGTATAGAGCTTTTTCCACAAATATGCCTTTAGTACTTATCTTTATGTATGTGCCTTACAAAAACTATTAATATAAAATATTTAATTAATTGTTATAAATGTGATGATTATGAGAGTAAAGGTAGGTCTGTTAAGTCGATGGCCCTTTATTTTGAGAAGTGTATGTGTGTGTGTATGGGTGTGTGCACGTGTGTGTGTGAGAGCGAGAGAGAGAGAAAGGGAGGGAGGGACAGGTATGTTTGTACATGCGTATGTTTGCTTGCCGGTTTGTTTTAACATTTATCTAAGATTGTTTTTTCATTGAGGGGTGGGGGCAGGTGGCTTCAAATGACTTAGTTGGCTCATGTTTGCAAACTCAGGAGTAATGGCTGGGGCAGTGATAAAGTGTTCCATATAATTGAATTAAAATAATACATTGAAATTGAGTGAGGTAATATACAAATCCAGGTTAAGTGCATTTGGAAAAGAATCAGAAAGAAGAAATGCAGTGATGTTGAAGTGCAGCTGAGACTGAATAACATGTATCTAAGAGGGATTTTAAAATGGAATCTCTTGTAGGATTTTACATTAGATAAAAATTCTCATAAAACTTAGAAATGTGCTTTCTGTTTTCAAGTTAGTGAGGAGATTTAAAAAATACAAAGACAGGCACATGGAAGTTGGAAGACCTAGGAGTAGCACTATCTCAATTACAAAAGAGACTGGACCAGTAGCTGCAGAGGACTAATAAAAACCATGATGGCTATTAAATTAGGCTATTGGTAAGTTTTCAATGATGATGTTGTCTGGAGTACAACGTTTCTTCTCAATTTGTAGACAGTAAACATTCTAGCAATGCTTTCAACTTTCAACTCAGCATTTATTTGCATCATTCAGTTAGACATAAACTTCTAAAATAAAAGGCATCTTTTCCTCTTTTTGCATTCTTAAATATTCTTTAATATTTATGAAATTAGGATAGCTCTTTCAGTTTTTTTATTCTTTGAAATAACATAAATGGTCCTAAAATGTAAGAACTCAAAGTTATCTTAATGAATCAACTATACAAGCAATAAACATAGGACACAGGAAAATCATTTAAATTGATATGCAATTACATTGCAATTATATTGATGGCAGCGGTGGTCCATCTGGAGTGGCTGTTGCCATGACGGAGGCTGCAATGGGGGAGGCATGGCCGTGGCTGCAGCTCCACAGAGCCAGAAGGAGCCAGGAGTAAGCAGAAGCCCAGTCCACTTCTGAGCTGGCAGGACAGGAGCCTCCTGCTTCCCAGGCGCAGCTGCAGCTGCCCAGCCACAGCTGCCCAGCCACGGCTGCAGATCCAGGCATTCCTGTGCTCTTGGTGACCAGGAGCAGGGAGGAGCTTCTCCCTCCTGGGTCCAGCTTCAGCCTCCCAAGCTGCGACTGCGGACTCAGGCATCTCTGCACTCTTGGGTGCCTGGGAAGCCTTCTTTCCCGACAAGCTCAGAGGTGCCTGCTCCCACTGCCTAGCCTCTCCCGACTCCTGGCTACCACTCTGATTTCAGAGCAAAGTTAAGGTTGAGCCTGGGAGCTGTTGCAATCCAGCTGGGTGAGCCCACGCTTGGAACAGCACTTACATGCCAGCTCCCTGTCCTCTCGGCCCCCTCCGGACTTTGGGTGCCAATGAGCATGGGAGGGAGTCTGAGGAGGGACTGAGGGTAGCTTGGTGCTGCCTGCAGGTGCCCCTCGGCATGAACAGCCTGCGCACCCTGAATAGCAGCAGGAGGTAGACAGTCTCTGGGTGGAAAGGGGCGGTTCCCGGGTAAAGCCCCACCTTCAAGTTGGGGAAGGCCTGAAGCATGGGGGCCATTCTACCAGCCCTGTAGACTGGAGTGGAAACTTATGGTGCTTTGTCCAGGCCCACCCATGGCGGCCCATGGACTAATCAGCATGCACTTCCTCTCTTCTGAAGCCCATCAAAACCCGTGACTCAGCCAGACTTAAGAAAATGATGGGATGACCTGCCTGTGGAGAGGAGCTATCCACACCAGCGTCTCCTCTCTGCTTAGAGCTGAAAAGAGATGACAGGATGACCAGCTGCAGAGAGGAGCTACACACCCCAGTGTCTCCTCTCTGCAGAGAGCTGGGAAGATGATGGGACAACGTGGAGCTACTCACTCCAGTGTCTTCTCTCTGCTGAGGGCTCAACACTCGCGGGGACACCCTGGCTGTGGAAAGAAGCTTCCCACTGTGGGTCTCCTCTGAGCTGTTCTATCACTCCATAAAGCTCCTCTTCACCTCACTCACCCTCCACTTGTCTGTGCATCTTATTCATCCTGGGCACGGGACAAGAACTTGGCACATGCTGAATGGTGGGGCTGAAAGTGCTGTAACACAAACAGGGCTGAAACATGTCCCTTGCTCACCACATTGTGGGTTGACAAGAAGGAGAGAAGAGCTGTGGCCCAATGGGAAGTCCAGGCCTAGGAGCTCCCTGAGCCAGGCCTGTGACACATCTTTGGGGCTCTGCAGTTCCTACTCAGTGGCCAGACCACATGCACACACCCCCTGTTGCTCTGCTTGCCCTTGGAAGGCATGGGATTCAGGCCAGTAGCATGAGCCAAGTGCAGCCTGCTAGGCCAAGTGGGCCAAGCAGGCCCAAGTAAAACTCAGGCAAAGGTACCACTGCCCACAGAGGTTTCCAGCGATGAAGCAACATCCCAAGGATCCTATAACAATTTGTATTACAAACCTTATATTTTTCAAATGTATCTTTTTTCAAATCTATCTAAATTATAATTTTTCTAATAAGTGCTTTACCTAATGTATTTATTCCTACTCATATTACATTCAATACAAAATCAGAAATCTTTTCAGAATACTTTCTATCAATAATTTAAAGATAAATGGAGCTGCTTATGTTTGTCTCCATGGTGGGCCACAGAAGTTGAGGTATCAGTTGACAGACTTACCTGCATAGCCTTTTAAATAATTTCTGTTTTCAACTCCATTTTTTTCTTCCACTTACCTATGGTATCTGAGTCCAAAGTATCTCACTGGTTCCCTGGGCAAACTGCACCATTTCTCTTGCAGTACCTTGGTTGGTTTTGTTCTAGTTTTATGTATCAATCTGTTTTTATTTTCATTCAATTATTTCTAAGTACATTTTTATGGATTACACAGATATGTATACAGCTGAATGAATTTACACAAAAAAATGCCCATGTAAGCAGCATCTAGTTATTTAAAAGACAGTTTGAACTATATGAAATTCTAAGTTTTAACAATTTTTGACCATAAATACAACAAGTTTATGTATTTGTTTACTAGTACTCCAGTTTTCTCCTGGAGTACACTCCCACTCAATACTATTGTACATATAGCTACCACTCTTGTTTTCTAACACACCATAGTTCTTGCCTGTTTCTGTGATTTATACAGATGGTATCATGTAATATATATTATTTCCTCTCTTCTACTCAAATCCTCAGTGAAATTCTTCTTTGTGGTTGCATGCAGTGAGAATTCTTTGATATTTTCATAGCTATATATTTCCCATTGTATAAAAATACTATTCTTTATGTATTCTACTATTAAGAACATTTGAGATATTTTCATCTTGGTGTTATTATTGTTAATATAGCTATATATTTTTATTACCTATCTCGTAGTGAATAACTTCTTTCTGCTCAGGATATTTCTAATAGTGAAAGTGATATGTAAGAGTATGTGTATTTATGGAGCTTTACCAGATATATCAGATGATTCTCTATTTGTGTTTCAGTTTACACTCCTACTAGCAGAGTATGAGAGCTTTTGTTATTCCACATCTTTGCCATTTAGTATTGTCATCCTTTTTAATTTTGGTTCTTCTACTGAGCATGTAAAGGTATTACTTTGGATATTTAATTTACATTTCTCTGACCCTAATGAAATTTGATCAGATACCTTCTGCTGTTTGCTGGTCACCTATATATTTCCTTGGGTAAAGTGTTTCTTCAAATATTTGCCTATTTCATTTTTTAATTAGATTATCTATTATCAATTTATAAGAAGTTTTACGTGTGTAGCAATAACTACTAAAACTAGATATTAGTATACCTATGACCAGAATTTCCAGGCCTGGATATAGACCCTCTGTGATATTATGATATCATGTGCATATGGTTAACATCGACAGTTCTTGGTTCATAACTCTCATAGCCCTTGTTATAATATTGAGGTGAGTTAGACCTCAGAAGCACGCCTTAAAAAATAGAATCTCACTCTCTGACCTGCTGCTCTCCTTACATTTGCTCTTTTTTTCTCCCCAGGCAGGAATCTTCCCCTACGTTTCTGTTTTGAAATTCTCTGACCTCCCTTATCTGATTGCAAATAAGACTCCCATTTCAGAAGGGGTCCTGCCTCATACCCTGTAGGAAGGAAAGCTTCACTGAAAGACCAAGAAGAATCTAAACAGACAGGCCATGCTGTGTTTCCTTAAACAGTCTATTAGTATTAGATCACACCCTTTTGTCTAGTCTATACAATTGTCCTTACTTCAATGCTACTTACCTAACAAAGTTCTCCAGAAAATGCCTGAGAAGACAGGGTATGGGGAGCTCCCAGGACAGTTGACTGAACACATGGATATTACTGGGGGGCGGTTCACCTTGGGAGGGCATGGAAGTTTTACATCCTTTACCCCCTACCTGGCTCTAGGCATCTCTTCGTCTATTTTCTTTGCAGTATCATTTATAATAAACCAGTAAACGTAAGTGTTTACCTGAGTTCTGTGAACCACTCTAACAAATTAAACCCAAGGAGGGGGTTGGAGGAATCCCGATTTATAGCCCATCAGTCAAAAGCACAGGTACAACATTCTGAGGCTTGTGATTGGCATCAAAAGTGAGGAGCAGTCTTGTGGAACTGAGCCCTCAACCTGTAGAATTTGATGGTATTTCCATAGAAGACAGTGTGGGGATTTCATTGGACGTTTATCTTTTATCCACTGAATAACTGATTGCTTGCTTGCTGGTGGGAAGAAAATCCACACATGTAGTCACAGAAGTCTCCATGTTGATTATTGTGTTGTGAGAGCAGAGAAAAACAGTTTTCCACTCACATCCTCAAAACATATGCCCTTATGAATAGAAAGTTACAACCAAAAATTTCATTGCATCATAACATGTACTAGCCAAAAACCTTGAAATAATTGAAATCTTCATTAACCATTGAATGTATAAATAAAATATAGTATGTTCATATAATAGATTATTATACACCATTGAGAATGAAGTATAATATTGATGAGACTCACACATATAATTGTATGATTTTTGTATAAGATGTATACAAAAAGTATAGGCGACATGTTTCCATTAATATAAATCTAAGACACAGGTAAAACATGTTTATGTGTTAGAAGTTAGAAAGTGATTATGTCATTGCAATAAATCGCGATTGAGAAGGACCACAAAGGGGTCTCTGGTGTGTTGTTAATGTTCTATTTACTGCAGTTTAACCTTTTCAGGCCCAGTCCTTACAGACATAAGTTTACTTAAAAATATTTTTAAAAAATCAGATATTGAAATTCACTGATTTACTGTTGCATTTCTGTGGAATCATTCTGGGTTTTGTTTTGTTTTGAGACAGAGTGTCGCTCTGTCACCCAGGCTAGAGTACAGGGGCACGATCTTGGCTCACTGCAAACTCTTCCTCCCCGGTTCACCCCATTCTTCTGCCTCAGTCTCCCGAGTAGCTGGGACTACAGGTGCCGGCCACCACGCCCGGCTTATTTTTTTTATTTTTAGTAGAGATGGGGTTTCACCATGTTAGCCAGGATGGTCTTGATCTCCTGACCTTGTGATCCACCTGCCTCAGCCTCCCAAAGTGCTGGGATTACAGGTGTGAGCCACTGCGCCTGACCGGAATCATTCTTAAGTGACATAAATTTCAACAGTAAAATTCTAAATAAATCACAATAAGTTTCAAAAAATTCCTGGAGAATTTCCAAACTACTAAATGTAGGAATATTGATTAATGCAATTATAGAAATAGCGATATTTTCATGAACAATTCCTTTATGCAAGGTTTGTTGAAACAAGGATGAAACTTTTATTATCAGCCAAAAACAATCTTGGCATAAAAGCATTGGGATCCACTATATTACGAAATGGACAATACAGTATTTATATTTCATAATTAGATTTCAAATTTATTCCAGTAGTATATTATATGAGGCTAAAATTCATCATTAAAGTAATTATCTTTACTTACCTGTTTCTCCTCAATCAGTTTGGATATAGTGAGAAGAAAAGCTATTGTTTTTAGGATAAAGTCTTATGCAATATACACATGAAAACTGGAAAATATTGTTGAGAAGGTTGTATAACTATTTGTGTATTCATTAAGTATGGAAAATATATAGTGTTTACAATATTTAATTCTGGAAATAAAAGAAAATATTTCTTTGTAGCATATGGTACATTCAATTTTAACAAGGAGTATTTTAGGAGAGAAATTATATAAAATAAAAATTTTGAGGATAGGCAAGAAAAATTCCAGTGAGAATAGTTAGAATAAATTTAACAGTGAATGCTACTATTTACAAATTCTAGTGTTCAGTAAGTAATAATCTAAAATCAAATGATTTATTTAAGAGAACATAAAACCAAAGTCACTTAAATATGTCATTTGGTCTGGCAAAAAGCATTTAACACTATATTGAACTAAAAATGTATAATTTTATGTTACAGAAAAATAGCAACACTTTCACCTCCTGAAAATAAGAAAAATTATCACTGACCTCTGGGTTCCTTTCCTCAAAATCAACGTTGTGGAACCCAAGATGTAAAGGTGAAGGTAAATTACAGGAGCTAACTTTTGTACATTAACCTTAGTTAATTTGGTTGTGCAGAGTTCTTAGTTCCCTTTAATAAATAATTGTAGCCATTGGTAAAAGTTGAAATAGATGGACTTATTTACAAAGTCTAACAAGGTTCTAGTTTGCTGTACCTTAAAAATTTTCTAACACGGACTTGCAAGAAAAGCTCACTAAGGCTTATTTTTGAAGGCAGGTTTCATTTACTGTTATGGCCAACTTGAAGCAATAATAAGTTAGCCATACCAATAGTTGGACTTGAGATCATTTAGAAATTAAACCTCAGATGACTTCGTTAAAGATACAGGTTATAGGCATTGTTAGATATGTAGGGTGTTGAGAGTATTTTAATCAATCTAAAACTACTTTAAATTTTACTAATAAGAATTTACATCGTGTTTATAATGCTAATTAAAACATTATACCAATAAAAAACTATTTATGACCTTCACTTTAATAATTTGCAACATTTCTGGTCTAGATCAGAGATAAAGGTAGCTGAAATATTTGTAGGAACCACCTCTGGAGTTTAGACTTTCTGATAAAATGATAGTTGACCACTCTTGAAATATATAAAGTATTTTATTGTATCGTGTATGTATTGTATTGAATGTGTATTGTATTGAATGTATATTGTATTGGCTAGTAAAAGACTAGTCAATCTGAATTATAATTGAACTTATTTGAAAAAAAACACAGACACGCACACGTACACTTGCATATATCATACTATACTGTCTTTGGGAAGGATTTTAGAGTACTTTAAAATATTAACTGTAAAAATGTGAGAAACTCTGGAGAAGCTATAAACAATATTGGACTGCTGTGCATTTGTTGAAGGTAGGTAGGGCTAGAGAGGAAAAGGTAGGTTAAAGCCTGATAAAGAAAGAAGTCAGAGGCAGTTCTGAAGGAATAGCAGAAAAAAAATATTTTTATGTTCTGATAATGCTGGTACACATTTCGATAGCTTTAAAGCAATAAAGGCCAAGACATTTATTGATGAAATCAGAAACAACTCATTTAGAACTACCAGTGCCAGTGTCAAGCAAGTCTTTTTGTTGAAGACTTACTGGATTGAAATCTGCACTTCCCTCTAAGAGGATAAATGTGAAATTCTGACTAAATAAATACCTGGCCAAGTGGTCTCAGGCAAGAGTTATCAAAAGTGCCTCTGTGAGGACTTCTTGTTTTAGCTCTTGCATGTAAAGCACGTGGAAGTTGCAATCCCATTCTTAAAACAAGAACATGTTAAGAAAATTGAAAATAAATGGCTTTCCTTGGATCCATCAATAATAAGCTACCACTGTAGAATTATTAGAATGGTTACAATCCATAAACCTGACAGCACCCATTGCTGGTGAAGATGCAAAACAACAGGAACTCTCAATCATGGTTGACGGGAATGAAAATGGTACAAACACTTTGTAAAATGTTTGGTACATTTTTTTACAGAGTTAAACATAGTCTTACCATATAATACAGAAAGAACTGTCGTGGTTTTTACCCAACTTATTTGAAAACTTATGTCTACACAAAAACTTGCACATAAATGTTCATCACAGCTTTATTCATAATCACCAAGAACTGGAAAGAAAAAAAGATGTCCTTCAATAGACGAATCATACAGTATATATACTTTAGAGACTGGCTTATTTAGCTTACCAATAGGTATTTAGGAATTTACCATGGCTTGATAATTTGTATAAGGTGTTTTCCACCAGAATATAGATTAACAATTCTAAAATCTTTATACCTGCATCTTGAAGTTGATTTATTAAACAAATGATGACAAATGGTAGAAGCCAGGCCTTCTTACTATTAAAGTAGAATGTTACAGATAAGCAAGCGGTTTAAGTTAGATTGTGTGGTAGTAGACTAGATTTGGAAACATAAATATAAACTCATGTTTAACTTAATATGAATAGACATGCTTACATATAGGAATATTTATAGATATGTGTACATAATTTGGTTAGTACACATACATATTTCTTTATTGTGTCACATGAGAGGTTCTAGTAGCAAAGGCAGTCCATTAACAACAAGCAAACCAAGCAGGCTGATTATGGTTTCTAACCGCAATCTCTAGTAAAAGAAACTAGGGCTCTGTGGGAAAAGAGATGGTTGTCGGGCTGGGCAGAAAATATATAATATGAACCTGGGGTATTTTGTAGTGCCAGAATGTAATAACATACTCAAAAAAGAAAATAAAACAAACGAAAAAGCCCCCAACAATAATAATATGTCAAAAGGACACAAAGCCAACTAAAAGAGCTTCCAATAGTCAAGGCTCAAACAATTTGAGCAACGATATGCATAAAGTAGTGTTAGATTTTAACCCAACATAAAATAAATATTCAGGTGCCTATGTTGACATAAACATATAATTTGAGTTGATCAATGGCAAGGAAGATACAAATGTCCTCTGCAGAAAAATCTGAAATAATTTAGATAGCTAGCTACTCTGTTATCATGGAGGTTAAACATAGCTCCTCACTTCTTAACTGTGGGCTATACATAGTGATTTCCTTCCAACAAATACAATATGGAAATGGGAAAAAGAGTAAATTCACAGTGAAGAAACCTGATAAAAACTACCTCAACCAGATGATCAAGGTTAGCATCATCAGTGATAACTCATGTGCATAGTGTCTACCCTCGATATGATATATTGAGAATTGTACTTTATCTATGTAGTCTTCTGCCCCAAAACCCGTAACTTTGACCCTGAAAAAAATTGCAAACAGATCCCAATTGAGAAATATTCTACAAAACATCTCACCTGTAGAAAACACTGTGAAAGTCATCAAAATCAAGGAGTGTATGGAAAACTGACATCCAAGAGAAGCTTAGGAGACATTACTACCAAATGTCATGTGGTATCCTGGATCAGAACTTGAAAGAGAAAAAGGACTTGTATCATTACGGGTTTATGCATTTTAACAAGTACATTATCCTAAATGTAAGATATTAATAATAGAAAAAACTGGGTGCTGAGTATATGGGAACTCAGTAGTATATTCACAACTTCTAGTAAACCTGAAACTATTCTAAAATAAAAACATTACTTTAAAATAATAAAAAGCAATAACCAAAAAAGTGTCTCTTTGATGCATGTAGATAATTACTTTTCATCTTTTCCACATTCATGAACTCATCAGGATAGCTATAACTGGTATCTAGGCATTTGGCCATTCCTCAAAACATATTAACAATAGAAATACATAAAATTTGTATAGTCATTGCTATGTTAGTCATTTTTCTAAGATTTATATACAAACACATAGACACAGACAGACCCAAATACATACGTATATGTGCATATCTGTGGAGTGTGTGTATGCAGCATGTCTGTATGTATATATATGCATGCATACACACACATTTTATGTATACATCCATATGTATTTAATACATATGTTTGTTATAAACACATATGTAAATTAATTTAACCTTATAACAACTGTTGCTTTTCGTAGTATTCTCAACTTAGAAATTTGGAGAAATACTGGAGATATATATTCCAATAAAAATTGTAATTTGCTCAAGTATATCTTATAATTTTTTATTAGCATAGGGACACTGATAAAACCTATAAGTGATTTATGATAATTAGAATTCAATTCTTAATAAGTTACCCAATGAGTTACATACTAATATTTGTCCTTTTTTACATATGGGTAAACTGAGGCATAAAAAGGTAAATTTTCTACATGCCACACATCCTTTGACTAGTAAGTTGTAAATATTACCAGCCGTGTACTTTGAATATAAGGGATCTGATTCCAGAGTAATGTGCTTAACCTCTTTTCTATTATGACTCCCAGGCTCCACATTGAAAGATTCCATAAAATCACAAACAGGAGAGGAAAGAAATGGCACTCCTATATATAGTATATAAAATTTAAGAATATCGGAGGCCAAAATGAAAATTCTAAAATTTTATAGAAGAATAGAAACTCATTCTAAGAATTATACTAAGAATCAGATTTTTCAACTGCAATATTATATGCAAGAAGACAAATAGAGCATTTTGGTTTTTGCAGGAAACTATTAAATACATTAGCATCTAAATTTCACATTTACTCAAACTTTTACTTAATTTGGGGAATAAAGAAGCCAGTAGATAAACAAGTTATTTTTGTTCTACCATACAAAATGCAGGTTGACATATTTTGAAGGTTTTATATTAATATTTACAGAAATAAATCAAGGAAATGCTTGAAGACATAGAAAACAGAAATGTTCAAATAGCTGGCCACTTAATAGTTTCTTACACCAGCTTATTATTTTTGAGAACTAAAGAATACCTAATGTTATTACAGACTATGTCTCATTTTTATGCTAAATGAGAAAATAAGAGCATTCTGAAATACTCCTTTTGTGAGAATTATATAAAATTATATATATATATATAACTACTTAATCAGTTGGTACATATTAACATACATGATTATCTAGTAATGGAACATCATGGACATAAAAATTGAGTGCACATGAATGACTATTAATCCAACAGAGAAAATTTGGCCTATGTATTGCAAAACACAAAAGTGGGGCAGGAGGATTAACAAAAGAAATTCTGTAAACAAAAAGTATGAAAAAACATGGTACGAAAAACCTGAACAAAGATCTTCTAAATGTAGTGTAAATGAGTTAAACTCACAAAGTAAAATCCAAAGATCTTTTTGCATATTGGCTAAGGCAACATCATTCACCAGTATACTATCCGAAATGGACAATAAACACAATTTCCAACACCCCTCCTCCACACACAAATACACACAGAAAGACAGGGAGATGGGAATGATATTCAAGAAAAACAAAAGATTTTAGTGGTGATGGCATGGAATTATGTATTGTGTACTGGTAAAAGTAACAATGGAACCAGAATGTATATCTATCATAAGCATTTGTGAACAGACTCATAAAATAAATAAAGTGGACAAACTGTATGGAGAGTTAAATAAATTAATAGTTGTGGGATGTAGGATATGTTAGAATTTTAACACAAATTATGAAAAAAACATTTAAAAATTAGCAGGTAAATCAAATATTTAAATAACACAATTTGTTCATTTGCATGTTCACATAAAACATAAATATATCAATGGGCAATTATACAATTGAATAAATAAATAATATTGATTTAAAATGGTTACAAAACATAAATAGCATTGAGTCTACATTCTCTGAGAAAAAAGTGAGAAAATAAAAATTAATCTAAAATGGATAGATTCAATATGACTGACATATAACATATTGTCAAATAATTTTTAGGCCCCCAAATAACAAAAGAATCTAAAGCAAATATAAAGGAAAACATTTAAAAAGTTCAAGACTGTTAAAATTATGAAGCAAAACACACATAAAGGATTACTTAAATAGAAGTCACAAAGGATTAGGCTATAAAATTATTCATCATAGTTATTATATATAAAAATATCTTAAACATACCAAGTGGGAAAAAGTATATAAACATTTTTTGATTTTTTTTTACCAATGGCTTGTGAAACATTATTGTCCTTTCATATTTTATAAAATTTAGTATAATCAAAATTATTTTAATTTCATTTTTCACAGTATAAATTACCTGTATATTTAAATTTCAACAACACACAACAAATGTATAAATATTGGGTGATTTTATAAATATTTATTTATGCTTTAAAATTCTTTTTTTCCAAGTTTGTATAACCTTAAGGGGTACAAGTACAGTTTTGCTACATGGATATACTGTGTGGTGGTGAAGTCTGGGCTTTTTGAAGAATTATCACCAGAATAACGCACATTGTACCCAGGAAGTATTTTTTCATCCCTCACCCACTTCCCATTCTCCCAGCTTTTAGTCACCAATGTTTGTTATTCCACACTCAAAGTCCATTTGCATACATTACTTAGCTTCCACTTATATGTGAGAATTTGATATTTAACATTGTTTCAGAATTGTCTCACTTAAGATAATAGCCTCCAATCCCATCCATGTTGCTGCAAAAGACATGATTTCATTCCATTGCATGGCTAAAAAATTATTCCATGGTGTATATATACCACATTTTCTTTATCCATTCATCTGTTGATGGACCCTTAGGTTGATTACATATCTTGGTTATTGTGAATAGTGTGATAAGCATACAAGTTCAGGTATCTTTTTCTTATAATTATTTTTTTTTCCTTTGAATTGATACCAAGCAGTGAGATTGCTCAATCAAATAATAGTTCTACTTTTAGTTATTTGAGAAATCTCCATACTTTTTTGGATAGAAGTTGTATCGATTTACATTTCTACCAACAGTGTATAAGCATTCTTTTTTCTCTGCACCTTCAACAACATCAACAACATTTGTTATTTTTTGACTTTTTTTCATTATTATACTTTAAGTTTTAGGGTACATGTGCACAACGTGTACCCTAAATAATAGCCATTCTGACTGGTATAAGATGATATTTCATTGTGGTATAATTTGTATTTCTTTGATGATTAGTGACCGTTGAGCATTTTTTAATATACTTGTTGTTCATTTGTATATCTTCTTTTGAAAAATGTCTATTCATGACCTATGTGCACTTTTTAATGAGATTTTGTTGTTGTTGTTGTTGTTGTATTGTTTGAGTTCCTTGTAAATTCTGGATATTAGCCCCCTATCAGATTCATAGTTTACAAACATTTTCTTCCATTGTGCAGGTTTTCGATTCACTCTATTGTTATTCTTTTATTCTGTTATTTCTTTTGCTGTGCAGATTTTTAGTTTAATTAAGTCCCATTTATCTATGCTTGTTTTTGTTGCTTGTACTCTTGAGGTCTTAGTCATAATTTTTTTTTGCCTAATCCAATATCCTGAAGAATTTTGCCTAGGTTTTCACCTAATATTTTAATAATTTCAGGTTTTACATTTAAGTCTTTAATCCATCTTGGCTAGATTTTTATATGGTGAGAAATAGGGGTCTAGTTTCATTTTTCTGATTATGAGGGTCCCATCTTCCCAGCACCATTCATTGAAAAGGGTGTCCTTTCCTCAGTGCATGTTTTTGTCTACTTTGTCAAAGATAAGTTGACTGTAGATATTTGGCTTCATGTTAAGGTTCTCTATTTTGTTTAATTTATCTATTTGTCTATTTTTACAAGTACCATGCTGTTTTAGTTACCAAAGCCTTGTAATTTATTTTGAATTTGGGTAATGTGATGTCTCTTGTTTTATTCTTTTTGCTTAGGATTGCTTTGGCTATTTGAGCTTTTTTGGGGTTCTATATGAATTTTAGGATTTTTTCCTAATTCTGTGAAAAATGATATCAGTATCACTTCATAATAAAAACTTTAGCAAACTAAACATATAAGAAACATACCTCAAAGTCACAAAGGCCATATGACAACCCACAGCAAAAGTCATACTTAATGAGAAAAATTTGAAGGAAATCCCCTTAAGAAATGGAACAAGACAAGGATGCCCACTTTCACCACTCTTATTCAACAAAGTACTGGAAATCCTAGCCATAGCATGCAGGTGAAAAAAAAAAAGAAATAAAAAATCCAAATTAGAAAAGAGGAAGTCAAATTATTTATGTTCACTGATGATATGATCTTATATCTGGAAAGCCCTAAAGACTTCTCCAAAAATCCCTTAACTTTAATAAATGAATCAGGCAAAGTTTCAGAATACAAAATTAATGTACAAAATCAGTAGTGTTTTTACATACCAACAATAAAGTTGAGAATCAAATAAAGAAGGCAATCTCATTAACAGTAACTATAAAAAAAGTAAAACAAAATACTTGGGAATATGCTTAACAAAGGAGGTAAAAGTCTCTATAAGAAAAAACTGCAAAACACTGATGAAAAAAAACTTGTAGATGACACAAACAAATATACAAATAGAAAAATATCTCATATTTATGGATCAGAATAATTTATATCATTAAAATGACCATATTGCACAAAACAATCTATAGATTCAGTGCAATCCCTATCCTAGATATATTTAAAAGTTCAGTACAATAAAGATACAATTTTTATCTGAATAAGTCATGTTATGTCAACTCATTAATTTTCATAATATTTAACTTAAGTTTGGTTTTTGGTCATTTTTGAAATAATTATATCAATTGTATTTTATAAAATTTCTCTGGAATTTACAGGATTTTGAGAAAGTATGAGACTTGCTCTCTAGGCCAGGCGCGGTGGCTCACGCTTGTAATCCCAGCACTTTGGGAGGCCGAGGCGGGCGGATCACGAGGTCAGGAGATCGAGACCACAGTGAAACCCCGTCTATACTAAAAATACAAAAAAATTGGCGGGGGGTGGTGGCGGGGCGCCTGTAGCCCCAGCTACTCGGAGAGGCTGAGGCAGGAGAATGGCGTGAACCCGGGAGGCGGAGCTTGCAGTGAGCCGAGATTGCGCCACTGCACTCCAGCCTGGGCGACAGAGCGAGACTCCGTCTCAAAAAAAAACAAAAAAAGAGACTTGCTCTTTTAATTAAACACATCTCTACATAGCTACATAGCAGTTCTTTCGACTCGTTTTATGCTCTCCAGTGCTCACACCCTTAAAAATTCTTTTCCGAAAAACAAGAACTTCCTACCAATTGACTCCATGGGGTTACTAAGAGCAACAAGAACTAGGAAACAATCTTTTCTACTTACAGAAGAGCTTGCTACTATAAAATAAAAAATAGAGCATATAAGGCTCTCTTATGTCTTACTTATATTTCTTATGCTTTTTCTGTCTTGTTTGAAGATATATGTTTGTGTTAGATATTTTTTGATAATGCTTTGCTGTGTTCGAATATTTGCCCCAGACCACTTTATTTCTGCTGAAGTCCTAAGCATTCAGTGCATGATGGTGGTGGTTTCTCATAATTTCCACCTCTATCCTTCCCTTTTTTTTTTTTTTTTTTTTGGTTATGTCAATTCTGTAAAACAGGGAAGAGAAACTGATTTGGCTCATTTTTACTGAATGGGAAAATGACTGATGAAGAAGGAGAGGGTTTCACACAGCTGATGCTATTAATTCTACCTGGTTGAAGAGGTAACAACAGCACACGCTAGTTATAGTAGGGAGAAAATTATACTCCTGCTGAAAAGAGAAAAGGGTTTGCTGGAATTTTTTCTTACAAGATTAATCCATCTGGTGTCAAAGCTTCTAATTAGCTCTTGGTATCATTCCCACTACTGAGCTCATTTAGAAATTTATGAGGGAAAATTACCTACAAAAAGCTTTCAAGGAGCAAAGACATTTTCAATTGTTTCATGAATGAGAGGGTAGCTATGGCCACAGACATAGAAGTTGCAGTAGAAGTCTCATAAGTTTGTGGACAATTTCAGGGATATTAAGGCAAAAATGAAATAAGATATAATGAACAGATACATGGCGTCTTCATAGACTTAGAAAATAAAATTTACATTATTCCCAAATTAATTCAAATTCCTATCAATTAAGATATCTCCAAAAGGGTATACATTTTATTAGCCATCTAAAAGCATCATTTACTAGAAAATATAATAAAAGTCTACAAAATACCTTAATTTATAACAATTTCATATTTATCCATTAACAATTCCAGGGCTTGTATGTTTGAAACAATATTTCTCAGTATGTGTTTTATAAGATAATAACTTGTTAGATGATAATAGGGAGTGGGAACATAAAGCATTTGTCATCAAGTAAAGTCAAAATGTGTTGATTAAAAATTAATATTTTATTCATTTCAGTATTTCCTTGAGCCTTCAATAATTAATTCATTCATTAACTGATGGTTATGACAATTTTATAAAAACTGTCTATGGCCTCTGAGCACTTCTGCCTCAGGATATACTCTGATAATTTGTGACTTTATTCTACTTTTCTTATTGTTCACGGTAATCATTTTCCTGTATTTTTGTTCAAATAGAAAAGATATTTTACTTGTAATGATCTACACCTAATTGTATCTTTTATATCTTTCCCTTTTCAGTCCTCAATTTAGCAAATAAATGAACTCACCTTGTCTAATAGACAAATTTTGGGGGTTATTTTAGTGTGTGTGTGTGTTTCTTTACTTTTTTAAATTGATACATAATAGCTGTGCACATTTAGGGGGTAATTGTAGATATTTTGATACGTGCAAACAATATGTAATGATCAAATCAGAGTATTTAGGATATCCACCACCTCAAACATTTGTCATTTCTTTGTGTTGAGGACATTTCAAATCTCTTCAAGCTATTTTAAAATATAACATAAATTATTATTAAATATAGTTGCCCTACTATGCTATTGCCCTACTGTGCTATTCCTAGCTGTATGTGCCCATTAACCAATTTCTCATCCCTCCCTGTCTTTACCGTTTCCACTCTCTAATAACCATCATTCTACTCTGTGCCTTTAGGAGATCAACATTTTTTAGTTCTTACATAAGAGCAAGAATAAGCGGTACTTGTCTTTCTACGCTTGGCTTATTTCATTTAACATAATGATTTCCAGTGCCACCCATGTTTCTATGAATGACACAATTTCATTCTTTTTTATTGCTGACTAATATTCCATTATGTATATATACCACATTTTCTTTATCTGTCTATCTGTTGATGGACAATTCAGGTTGATTCCATATCTTGGTTATTGTGACTAGTGCTGCGATAAATACAGAAATGCAGGTATTCCTCTGATGTACTGATTTTCTTACCTTCGAATAAATAGCCAGTAGAGAGATTGCTGGATCAAGTGGTAGATTTATTTTCAGTTTTTTGAGGAATCTCAAATAATGTACTTTGTACTTTTTTTTTTAACTCTGTAACTTGCTAATGGGTTATTTAGCAAAGTAACACAGTCCTCACTTATTCTTTCATTCTTCATATGTGTGGACACAAATAATTTTGTGTCAGGCATCCATTTCCAATTTCCTATTTTTGAACAGACTTTTATTATTATTATTTAATGTGTTCACTACATAAATAAAACACTTATATAGTTTTCGATAAGATAGTTCGGGGAGGAGAGATGGATAGATAGGTGGAACACAGGAGATTTTTAGGACAAGGAGATAATTCTGTATGACACTGTAATGGGGGATACATGATATTATGCATTTGGCAAAACTGACAGATCTGTACAATGTAGAAGGTGAACATTAATGTAAACTATAGACTTGAGTTAATAATAACATATTAATATTGGTTAATCAATTATGACAAATGTGCCACACAAATGCAAGATGTTAATAAGGAGAGAAATTGAAGATGAGGGAAGTGTATGAGAACTATCTGTGCTTTCTGTTCAATTTTTCTATAAAGTGAAAATTGCTCTAAAATATATGCTATCAATAATAATATAAACGTGAAGCAATAGTGCAATTATGACATGGGCTCTGGTTAGTTTTAAATTACTTTTCTTTGATGACTGCTATAGATCCAATTGACATTGTTTTGTCAATCAAAGGGAAAAGGTAGTGTTTCTTATATTGGAAAATATATAGTTGATTTTTATCATTCATTACGAAAAAATTATACTTTTTAAAATTGCTGTGATAGGTATCTAACGACCATAAGAAGAATCAGACTTAGGACAAAGGCAATGCTTTATTTATGTGTCAAGTCACTGAGCAGAGAAAAAAATCTGGTCTTTAATGACAATGTTTGACAGCGGAATGAAACAACTACAAATAATGCCCTACATCTAATTTCATGTTTTGTATCACAAAAATCTATTGCTTAAGCCACTTTAGTTAGAGGCTTCAGTTTCCTGCAGACAAAAGCATCCTAAATGATAGTACAATCTAAGTTTTTCTTATGCCTTTTTGTACATACTAGAACCATTGACTTCTATTCCCTCTTTCCTTAACTCTCATTCTCTCCACTATTCCATATAATCTAGGATTTGAAAGAAACACAGAAAAACAAAAACAAAAACAAAATAAGCTAAATGAATGTCAAATGTAAACCAAAAAAAAAAATTCTAAGCGCCCCCAGCAAACTGAATGGACCCTTCTCTAGGTCAAGGGGACCCAAACAAACCTGAAAATACTGGTTCAGGCCATGACAGGAAGAGAAGGGTTAGACATGTCTCATTTTGCTCTGTTTCTCTTGGAGTTTAGACACAACTGACAAGCAGTAACTTTAAAATGAAGATCTTAAGACATATCTATCCTCTTAGAAGCCTGCTAACTGGAGGCTTCATCTCTTCATCTACATGACAAGAACCCTGGCTTCCACAAGCTCCCCTCTTCTTACCTTAGCTCAAGCTAATTTCAACTCTTCAAGCAGAGCTTAATCTTTTTAACCAATTGCCAATCAGGAAATCTTTAAATCCACCTATGACCTGGAAGCTCTCCTGCTTTGAGATGCTGTGCCTCTTCAGGCTGAAGAAATGTAAAAATGTATCAGTACATATATTGATTTATGTCATTGCATGTAACTTCTATCTTCCTAAAATGTACAAAATCAAGCTGTAAACCACCCTCCTTGGGCACATGTTCTCAGGACTTCCCGAGGCTGTGTTCTGGGTCATGATCCTTAACCTTGGCAAAATAAACTTCTAAATTGATTGAGACCTGTCTCCGATACTTTCTGGCTTATACCAATATTCCAGGCACCAGAAATCTACGTTAATAGATCTAAGACCCAACACTTGTATGTGTATGCTATAGTTTGAATATTTGTCTCCCAATCTCACGTTGAAATTTGATCCTCAATGTTGAAGGTATGGGATAGTAGGAAGTATTTTGGTCAGGGGGGCAGATTCCTCATGAATGGCTTGGTGGCACGGGAAGAACTACTGTTTATAAAAAGATCCCTGCACCTCCGCTTGCCCTCTGTCTTGCTTTCTTCCTCTCCCCATGTGATGCCTGCCCTCTTTTACCTCCTGCCATAAGTGGAAGCTCCCTGAAACCCTCACCAGAAGCAGATGATGGTGCCACGCTTCTTGTACAGGTTATAGAACTGTAAGCCAAATAAACCTCTTTTCTTTATAAATTACCCAGCCTCAGATATTTCTTTATAGAAATGCAAAGTGGACAAATACAGTATATTAAATACTGTAGTGTGAAATTTTCATCATTCTGCTCAACTAAGTGCTTGTATATAGTGAAGATATCTTTGGACTTTCTTTAAGTTATAAACATCAATATTAAGATGATCAAGTCTCATTGGAGTGAATTCACAGAAGAAGTAAAAGCAAGGGACTATTTTTCCTTCATATCTTTTTATCTTGTTATTTATGTTTATACGGAAATAAAGTATACATGAAATAACTTCATAGCACATTTTTGCTCAACGTTATTGTTGTGACATATGCTTTTGTTAATTACTTCATGGATACTGTATATACATGAATACATTAATATGTTATAGTTTATTATCTATTTTTCAGAAACAATTTGCTGTTTTTGTTAATCCAACTATTTATAAACACAATCACTAACATTTTATGATATTTTATATTATTCATCTTCCAAATTCATTATTTGTGAAATTGTTTATATATGTGTGTATATATATATATAGTAACATCAAATATCAACATAGAGAAACACACATGACTATAACAAATATACATTTAGCACTATAAATTTTACAGTAAAATGCATTCAATTATTGTGCTATACAACCATTGTAAATAGTATTGTCATATTTTTAACCTAATTTAAAAAGAATCTAATTTTTGCTTTTATCTTTTCCATGTATTAATTATATTTTGACTGCCAGATTATTTGCACTTGCTTGTATCCAATAGGAATGTTTTCATCAGTATATATACATTATTTAGGGTATTTTTAGGATTGTAGTAAGACTCAATTTTAGACTGGAATATGCAGACATGAAAGAAGAATTGTTTTACTCACAAAATTTTCCTTTCATAAAAAGGCCTATTGATTTCTTAGTGGAGTGAAAACTAAGTTAAATAACTCACTGTCAGGTAACAGATGTTGAAAAAGATTAGCACAGTATTGGAATACACATTTACTAAAAACATATACATAAAACGCTTAATGATTCAGTGTTTGTGCTCTTCTTGGTTTAAGATTCAAATAGTTCTAGTCAAACCAGTTTTAAACAGAAAACAATAAAATGAATCATCTGAGAAATAAAATAAATAATTTCAATTGACAAAGAGTGTTTCATAAGTGTATTCTTTTCTAGAGTATAAAAGTTTTTAATTATTCTGCTGGTTCCTACAGTATAATGGCTACTGCGTATGGTGGGCAATGAAGGCCAATTTTTCAAACGAATAAGAATTACTAATTTTAATCTCAACTAGGTCTGGCATCTAAACTCAAATTTCCTATCTTTAGATTCTTTTACTCCTGTTCTTTTTATGAAATTAAGAGCTCTATCAGTTAGAGTTCAGTGCAGTCAATTAATATCCCTCTAGTTTTATACCAACAAAGTGATTTAATACATGCAAATATAGGGTTATAAAATAACTAGCAAAACTTGAAAAGTAGGTTTCAAGAGGTGATGTCCAAGAATGCTTGTAATGTTAGTTCATATTGGACATTGAAATGCTCTTCCAGATATTCCAATTATCTTTGGATAATCACACTTTTATGAATTTTCTTTCCAGCATGAAAGTGGCCAAAAGGAGCAAGGAAATACCCTCCTCTTTACGTCTATCTCTCAAATATTTGCAAGTGTACATCGTTAACAATCAAATTAACTTGGAATACTATAGCCACAGATTGGTCTGAAAGATATAGTTTTGAAAAATTATAAAAACATCAAGTATATTTTTAGGCAGCAAGATTAGTAAAATATTGCCCATGTACAATCACCCAACTTTATCAAAAGTATCAATTTTCTGCTGCTCTGTGAGAAACCACCTCAGAGTCGTGCCTTAAAACAACATTCATTTGTTTGTTCATGGTTCTGCTATTTGAACTAGATTCAGGTGGGCTGTTTTTCTGGGATTGTGCCTGTAGTAACTAATATGGATGCAGGAATGTTATAGTCACCCTGGAGCAGGATGTTCCCAATGGTTTTAGCTTCAAGTCTGATAGTTATTTTTTCTAGTCCCTTTATTTCCTGAAAACTGTTAAACAGGTCTATAAGCATGATTAAATTTAGTTTCAATATATTTGGCAAAATTTTTAATGATGATGGTGTTTACTGCTGTTTACCTCATACCAGGAGGCACAAAATGATTGATTCTCCACTTTTAACAATGCTATGTTTGATCAATAGAGTTGAATCAAATGTGAGCCTGACCCCTCCATTGTAGTGGCTTTCATCAAAATGAGGTTAAATAGCAATTTCCAATTGTTTCCAAAAGCTGTTATTTTATTTGCGTTTTATTTCATATTTCTCACTTCCTGGCACAAACATAAATATATGCATTATTGGTGGGCACATTAAAATATTGAGTACATCAATTTTTGTTTCATTAAAAATTGCAATTGATGTTCAAGGGACAGAGAAATGATGTCATACATAGCATTGCATAAGTGAAAGAGAGGTTACAGGATTTTAAAAATACATACTGGAATATAAGCATGCTAAACAATACCTTTCTAAATCTATAGATACATTATTACAAAAACACACAACCCAAGTTGATATTCTTTTGGAAACACTTCATTCATGAGATTAAAAAAAAAAAAAAAAAAAAAAAAAAAAAAAAAAAAAAAAAAAAAAAAGACAATGGGAGTTCCAGGAAGGTTCAGCAAACTTTTACTGAAAGAGCTAGATAGTAAATATTTTGGGCTTGGAGAGCTCATTTTCTTTATCACAACTACTCAGCTATGCTGTTGAAGCATGAAAGCAGCCATCATCAATGTGTAAACAAATAATTGTGCCTAAATTCCAGTAAAATTGTATTTCCAAAACACACCACAAGCAAGATTTGGACCATAGATGAAACTTTACATACCTATGATTTAAAAAATAGAAATAAAGGCACAAACAGAATTGTAAGATGCATGGCCCTAGACATTCCCGTTGGATTGGTTCTCAATAAAGTGGATGGGACCAAGGGCATTTACTTCCCCAAGTGGATGCTTTATAACTGAACTCAACTTCTTATAGTACAAGGAGTTTCCCACACCACAATAATTGGACATGAGCTTGGTCCCACCTTCCCTTAGGTTTTCAGTTGCCCGGTGGCAGCAATTCATTAAGCTGGATGGGATTGATTCTTAGTAAGATGGATGGAACCCAAGGCATTTACTTCCCCAAGTGGATGCTTTATAACTGAACTCAACTTCTTATAGTACAAGGAGTTTCCCACACCACAGTAATTGGACATGAGCTTGGTCCCATCTTCCCTTAGGTTTTCAGTTGCCCGCTGGCAGCAATTCATAGCAGTTGTATAATAAGTGGCTACCACTAAAGCTTAGACTCTCTGGTACCTAAACATTTATTTTTGCCCCATGACCTAAAATTCTATTCTCATATTTTCCTATAGAGGTCAGTCCACTGGAGCATGGCACTCTTTGAATGGGTGGTGGAAAGCAGAGGATCTCAAGAAGCACTTGGATCCAGCAAGTGCTTCAAGTTGTTCTTGCTAATTGTTGTAGTAACCACACCCATTGTCAGACACAATCATTTAAATGTGATGTGGAGAAATAGGAACACTTTTACACTGTTGGTGGGACTGTAAACTACTTCAACCATTGTGGGAGTCAGTGTGGCGATTCCTCAGGGATCTAGAACTAGAAATACCATTTGACCCAGCCATCCCATTACTGGGTATATACCCAAAGGACTATAAATCATGCTGCTATAAAGACACATGCACACGTATGTTTGTTGTGGCACTATTCACAATAGCAAAGACTTGGAGCCAACCCAAATGTCCAACAATGATACACTGGATTAAGAAAATGTGGCACATATACACCATGGAATACTATGCAGCCATAAAAAATGATGAGTTCGTGTCCTTTGTAGGGACATGGATGAAACTGGAAAACATCATTCTCAGTAGACTATCGCAAGGACAAAAAACCAAACACCGCATGTTCTCACTCATAGGTGGGAACTGAACAATGAGAACTCATGGACACAGGAAGGGGAACATCACACTCCGGGGACTGTTGTGGGTTGGGGGAAGCGGGGAGGGACAGCATTAGGAGATATACCTAATGCTAAATGACGAGTTAATGGATGCAGCAAACCAACACGGCACATGGATACATATGTAACAAACCTGCACATTGTGCACATGTACCCTAAAACCTAAAGTATAATAATAATAAAAAAAAAGTTCTAACATTTAAATGTTCCATGTACATCTAAATGTACATGGATACTATTGATGAAGTAATTGCTCTTAAAAATTTAGAGCTTTTTTGTATATATCATCTTTATAAAATTAACTTTATGACATTTTCTGGCATATATTGCTTGTTCGAAATCAGTAATTTTCATATACAGTATGCATCATGAATGTTAGAGTTAAGCAGAAAAAAAATGAGCCATCAGTTCATCTCACTGCAATTAGTCAATCAACTTTCAATAGAGATTGACTGCATTTAAATACTAAACGATGTGTATTATTCAGGAGACATATATCTTTTGTTCTAAATCACAGTCATGTGCTGCATAAAGACCTTTGGGTCAATGACCAACAGCATATAAAATAGGATCCCCTAAGATCATAATGAACCTAAAAGTTTTCTATTGACTTGACATTGTAGCCATCCTAAAGTCATAGTGCAACATATTACTCATTTGTTTGCAATGACACTGGTGTAAACAAACCTATTACTCCCAGTTATGTAAAAATGTAACACACAATTATGTACAGTATATAATACTTGATTATTATAATAAATGGCCATGTTACTGGTTTATGTATTTGCTATATGATTCTTTTTATCATTAAAGCATACTGCTTCTTCTTATAAAAAGATGTTAACTATAAAACAGCCCCAGGCAAGTCCTGCAGGATGTATTCCAGAAGAAGGTATTGTTATCATAGAAAATGTCAGCTCCATGCATGTTATTGCCCTGAAAGACCTTCCAGTGGGATAAGATGTGGAGGTGCAAGACAGTGACTTTGATAATCCTGACCCTGTGTAAGCCTAGGCTAAGGTGTGTGTTTGTGTCATAGTTTTTAACAAAAAGGTATAAGATGTAAAAGAAAATAAGACTCATACAAAAAACTGTATAGAATAAGGTTATAAATAAAGAAAATATTTTTATACAGTGGTACAATGTGTGTTCTAAGCTGCGTTATTATAAAAGAGTCAAAAAGTTTAAAAAATTAAAAAGTATAATAGAGTAAAAAAAAATTACAGAAAGCTAACGTTAATTTTTTACTGAATAAAGCAAATATTAAAAAATAGATTTAGTGTAGTCTGTACAGTGTGTATGAAGTCTATGGTAGTGTATAGTAATGTCCTAGCCTTTCACATTCACTCGTCACTTTCACTGAGTCACCCAGAGAAACTTCTAGTCCTGCAAGCTTCATTTATCGTAATTACCTCACACAGGTAGTTACTGTTTGTCTTTAAAAAAGTCTTTTTTACTATATTTTTATTGAATTATTTCTATGTTTAGTTATGCTAAGATACACAAATACTTAACATTGTGTTACAATTGCCTTTAGTATCAGTACAACATCATGCCTAGTTTGTAGCTAGGATGAATAGGCTATAGCATACAGCCTAGGTGAATAGTGGGCAATACCATCTAACTTTGTGTAAATATACTCTAGGATGTTTGCACAACAAGATCATCCAATAACACATTTCTCAGAATGTATTACCATTGTTAAGGAATGCATGACTGTATTGAATTTAATTGTGGCTAACTGAATTATAGACCATGCAGACTCTTGTATTATAAGAAAATATAAAAGGCACTAGCATAGACATTAACAAATGAGTGATGTCAACAAGTTTTAGAAGAAAGTATAAAATGTAGAACAGAAAAAATTCATGTATCTCTGATATGACAATTATATTTTATTTTTATGCCCTTTATGGCAACATATTTATGTATAGATTACATATAAATTATAAATGTACTCAGTGTACAGTTGCACAATAAGTTTTAATATTTCATTTGGATATTCAGTGATGTGTATGCTAGCAAAGACAGCAAAATTTAATAAAGTAGCTATAAACAAAATATTTTATCCATGTTTCATAGTTTTTCTATTTACAATTATCTCAGTGTAAGATTAAACTTGCTAACATTTAATACATTGCTCAATACATATTAAATGCATTCTGTAATTAATTTTTGTATTTCTTCTGATCAGGAACATGTAACCAGTTTACCTTAGGTTAGGAAATTTTTATGACTGAAATAGAACAGTTTGAGTACTCTTTGTAAATTATGTTTTTAAGTTTAAATACTATTTGTATGTGAATCCTGGCTTTACCACTCACAAATGAGATGTTGAAGACATTAGTTCACTTGTTCATTTAAAATATCTTGATGATAATTACTACCTCAGAGTATTATATTATATTAAAGACAAAATATAACAATATATGTGAAAGTTCCTCCCTATTGCCTAATACTAAATCTAAATTCACAATTTAATATTCACAAAATGCTAACTCTCATTATTTTTGAATCTAAAATAAAGTGGGAAAATATTACTAATTAAACAAAACACACTTTATGTGTCAGAAATATATGTGGTTTCTAAGGACTTGCTTATTTCATTTATGTTGGTAAAATGCTTAGGACAATTTTGATCATAGTATTTCCTTTTTGTGCTTCTAATGTTGGTAGGAGTTATAGTGATACCCTATTTCATTTCTGTTACTGGTACTTTATGTGTGTGTGCACTTGAGTGTGTGTGTTTCTCATTTGTCTTCATTAATCTTTACATTGTTTTAGCTATCTTGTTAACTGTTCCAAGATCTATTTATTTTTTAAATTGTATTTACCTCTACTTATTTTGGTTTCAATTAGCTTATTTTCTTGTTTTTAAAGTTACCATTTGGATAACAGATTTTAAACTTTTCTTATTTCTTAAGATAGAGAACCTTATAATTTCCCCACCAATCATATTTTCATAGTATCCTCTTAGGTTCCACCAGTGGCATATGAAGGGTTAAGGCATGGTGAATGCAATCTGTACAGGAAAGGCAGAGTTTGAATATTGAATCCTGTCAAGTTAAAAGAGTAGGATAAGTACCTTGGGCACCTCACAGATTCTCCGTAAAACAGCATAAATTTAATCTGATTTTCATTATCTCTGCTTTATTCTCAACTCTGTAGCGGCCAATTTCAGGTACGTCTTGTGTAGTCTCACCCTGTCAATGTATCAACAGTCCTCTACCAAGGACTGTCAGGAAATAACCTTACAGTCGCAGCTCCTTCTTCTCTGGCATCTGTCTCATGTCACAGACATGTCTCTGTTCCTAGCTTTGATCTGTACCTTCTGTGTTCGGTGGATTTCCCCGGCACCCCATTTGGTTTGGAATTCAGCACCCTTCATCGCAGCGTTGGAATTTTCCCTGTTAGTAAGCCAGGGTAAAAATGGGATTCATCTCATGCGTTTTCCTCTAATAATTTTATAGTCTCTGTTGCCTCAAAATAGCTACATATTTTGCCCAGTGTTATGGTTGTTTAGCCTGGGGTGCTAGCCCAATACCAGTTGCTGCATCATAGTTGGAAGTAGATGTTCCCCTAGATGATTTTTAATTATGCAATAAAAAAGACTTTCCAAAGAAACATAAGATAGTGAAATCAATTGTGACCTATTAATAGACATGGTATGAATGTTTAATAAGACTATTATAATTCTAATTTGTTTTCTAATTTCTAAATTTTTACATCATTCTCCAGTATGAACAAATAAAATAGCACTCTAATGAATTTCTACATTATCTGTTTCACTGTATGTATCACTTAGGAAAACATATTTTCAAGGGGAAAGAAAACTTTCGTACATGTAGAGGTACACTACTATGAAATGCTACAACTTGTATGAATGGTGACTTTAATTTAGAAGCAGGAATTTGATTCATCTACCAAGACACTAAAATCTTTAATAGAACTTGCTCTGTCATTATTATTCATTATTCGTAAAGTGATGCAAATGGAATTAGGGCCTCAGAAAGGTTAGGATACAGATAAATCCATGCCCTAAAGAACTTGCAATTTAAAGACCCTTTCAACTAGCTGCCCATCACCTAGCCCCTGGGCACTCATTAGAATAAGACAGCTTGTGATCACTATTCCATTTGGCATTCAAAATAGAAGTTATAATTCAAAAGTGTATTTTAAAATTTGAAAACAAGATGTGTAATACTCTGCTAGATCTACATTATCTTCTTAGGTTTAAAGTACAATATAAATATTACCTGAGTGATTTATTGGTATAGCAGAAGAGTAATATTCTGTTTCCAATTTAACGTTATACCAGTTTTTTTCTATGGCAACTAGAACTGGAAACAGAGGTAGAGCTACTCCTCCAGTACTTGAACAATTGGACTGAAATAAATAAACTTAATTTTTGCCTGTACTTCATAGCTTAATGAAGATCATTTTCCCTGATTCTGATCACTGGGCACATGTCTACACAGTGATTTGCTGTCTTAGTTATTGCTCTTTTGTGACTTACTGTAATCTTCAGAAGTAAACGAGATAAATCAGAATAGTTCAAAATTTTATGGAAATTAATATCTTAACGAATATTGGAATCACTACAGCAACTTCATTTAGAAGTTACCTTTCAGATTAAGGTGGAATGAACAAATTCCTTATATAACATTAAGAATGTAGAAAATCCTTTTCTTAAGTTAATTCTATTTGATAGACGTTCTAAAACAATTCTACTTAATACTTTATCAGTTGAGAATAATACGGTTTTCTTTTTAAATAAGCATGTAAGTGGAGAATCTCATATTTTTCTATAACTACATGAAAAAGTTGTTTCAAAAAAAATGCTGGCCGGGCGCGGTGGCACACGCTTGTAATCCCAGCACTTTGGGAGGCCGAGGTGGGCGGATCACGAGGTCAGGAGATCGAGACCACGGTGAAACCCCGTCTCTACTAAAAAATACAAAAAATTAGCAGGGAGTGGTGGCGGGCGCCTGTAGTCCCAGCTACAAGGAGAGGCTGAGGCAGGAGAATGGCGTGAACCCGGGAGGCGGAGCTTGCAGTGAGCCGAGATTGCGCCACTGCACTCCAGCCTGGGCGACACAGCGAGACTCCGTCTCAAAAAAAAAAAAAAAAAAAGCTAAACTATTTTTATGAGTTTCAAAGAGAGAGCAAAATCATCTCATTTTATGGAATTTTGAAGAGTTTCTTGGCCCAATGCTTCTGACAGTGTGGATAAAACTCCATCCCAAGGAAACCAGGGAGAAGGTAGAAAAGGCAGGGTTCAGGAATCAGTAGCTGAAAGCAGGCATCCTCTTTCTTGTAGGAAGAGTCTCTACTCTCGTTTCTGAGGGTGTTCCAGTCTTCCACCCTCCTTATTCCACACCTAGGAGGCATGGTACCAAAAATAAGGACTCTAGCATCACTGACTATAGTAGAAGATAAAAGTTTGGTGATCAAAAGAAGTTTAAACTCATGTGTTTCTGTATTATATTCTGTAATGTGTGATCTCTTTAGAGAACTTTTATGCAATTACTTTGTATTCACACTTTCTTGACTTTACCCTTCTTTAGGAATTTTCCTCTCTTCCAGCTGGCATGGTAAACGGAGACTAAAGCTTCCTCTATCTCAGGAAGGCTCTTCCATGTAAAGGTGGAGAATTTAGGCCAGCTGTGTTCTGTGCTAGGTTTTTGGGGCAAATCATTTTATTTTGGTGCTATCTTTCTAAGAAACTTCCCCCAACTTGTTTTTCTGATCAAGTTGCAAAATTTCAGGGGCCAAGATTAAGATGGGGCCTAATGGGATGCTTGGAGTGTCAAGGTCAAATCTAGAACTGACCACATTTGGGGTTTTAATTTCAGGCATAGGGGACAAAGCACTCTCATAACTAACAGTATTCTTTTGTTTGGAACATCCCTTACATTGTTGAGTTTTAAAATCTGTGGTGGAAAGAGTCAAGTGGAGAATTCTGAGAAGACGAGAGATCCTGACATTGCTGACATTCTTTACTACAGAGGTGACAAAAAGATATACTGCAAGTTATGAATTTTCAAGTTTACAGCCAGTTTTTCAAATATGGGGATTTTTTAGAGTTTCCAGTTTTTCTGCTCTGTTTTTTCCTCATCTTTGTGGTTTTATCTACCTTTGGTCTTCGATGATGGGGACGTACAGATGGGGTTTTGGTGTGGATGTCCTTTCTATTGTGGGGTGTGGGGAGGGGGGAGGGATAGCATTTCGAGATATACCTAATGTTAAATGACGAGTTACTGGGTGCAACACACCAACATGGCACATGGATACATATGTAACTTACCTGCACGTTGTGCACATGTACCCTAAAACTTAAAGTATAATAAAAAAAAAAAAGAGTCAAATACGGGTTTTTTTTTCTATATTGACCATGAGAACTTTAGAGTTGAATCTTCAGCCTGGTAATAGCATAACCCTAAAACATCACACTTGTCAGGACTTTTTAAAAGTCTGGTAATGGGACCTTAAAATAGAAAAAGTACTAAAGACTGCTTTATGTTTTAATATATTGAGCTACATCCTAATAAAATAGAAATAGGTACTACACAGGACACAATGTAAATAATGTAATTTTAAGTGAAAATAAATCACAAAACAACCCATGCAATGTGATTTTAAAAAAAACATTAAATTGAAATATACGTATGGCGCATATAAATTTTAAGGTCTCTGAAACTTTGCAAATTGTGAAGTCTAAAATATTGAATACACCGGATTTCATTGATTTTTGAGTTCTACCTTACCTTACATTTTGCCATTTCCAGTGTTGGAAATGTGTTTAATAATAGATAGTGTATCACAGTTTAATAAGTACAGTTTTTTTTAACTCAATGGTAGATTTAATAACACTAACATCCACATGCTATTCTTATCTGAATTTTCTTATTTCTACCTGATAGCAAAACACAGTGTCGTCACTTTTTCTCATTCCAGCACAAATTTTATGTTAATTCCTGTTGGTTTTTGTCTTAGGCATTTTCCTCTATTAACTATCCCGGAGCGACTCTGCCCCCTACCCCCTGAGGATGTTTGTCAACGTCTGGAAACTTTTTTGATTATCATACAGGTGTCTACAATTATCCAGTCTAAAGTGTCAATAGAACCATGTTTGAGAAATCCTGCCAAGAAAGTTCTCTGTTGTGGGCAGCAAAATTTGTCCCCCGCCAAAATTATTCAGACCCTGGGGTATGAGTCACATATAAGATAATATAGCACTTCACCATTTCAAATAAACACAAAAACAAAACAACAATGCAAATCTTACAACTCATTGTGGTAGTAGTGAGCTAGAACATATCAACTGTGCCACCATTTTTACTGAAGTAGTGTTTTTTCTATTTTGACTTTCTATAGAATCACCTAAAAAGCATTAAAAATGCTGATGCCTCAGTGCCACCTCCAGAAATTCTGATGTAGTTTGGGCATTGGGATTTTTAAAACTCTCCCAAGTGATACTAATCCAAGGTGTAAAAACAATTCTGTGATGTCTCTCTTTTTGTAACTAGATAGAAAAATTATTTTAAGTCGAATCAATGTACTTTGAACTCTAATATTAAGCTGATAACTTTTGAACATATAAGTTTAGAGAAATGACATTTTATTTCCTACTTTTTTAAGCAGGAAATGTTGGTCCTATTTATTATAGCCTGCAAGAAACTCTGAGAAAAGAAACTGTTGGAGATCCAATGCTACATGTTACCCCACTAGTGCCACACCGTCAATAGAGGCTCAAGAGAAATTCCTTATTTTTCTCAGAAAAAAGCCCAATGCCTGACTGATATTACTGTAATTTTGGGGATAATGCAATTATATTTCCAGTGTGAATTCTTTAATGAAATGTTGTAACATTACTGTGCTAATTGTAGTACTGTAATACGCCGAGATTGGTGTGTGTGGAATTTTTCTTTGTACTTGTATGGACATTTACCTATTTAAGTGTACAAATATATATTAAGTGTATATGTGTACTTAACATTTATTATATATAATATTTAAATTTATATGGTTTAAGATTATAATTATAATTCATATAAATATATATAATATAAAATCTGCTAATTTACATGGAAAATGATTCAATGTTTTATATATCTGTGCCAGAGTGAAAGGCAGTGTTATTAATTTAAGGATAAAAATTTAGGGAAGAGACAAATAATTTAGTGCTAGGTCTATTGAGTTTTATTTTCTTGTAAGATATTTTGGTGCACAGTATGATTAGGCAGTTAGAAATGTATAACATAGCTTATAATATGTTCAAGCTATTAATATAAACTTAGCAATCATCTATAGTCAGACGGTGCTAACAATTTGACAATAAGTGGTAGTTTACAGTGATAAACCTTAAAATGGAATAAGGAAAATGGCAAGAGATGTCATTCGGGGGGAGTCACTGCATTTCTGTGGTGAGAGGTGAAAAAGAACAAATAAACACAGAAGGAACACTCAGAAGACAAGGAATACAATCGGTAATCACCTGCCACAGAAGGCAATAGAGGAGACTATTTTAAGATGAATAGAGATAATAAATTGGCACAATGCTAAAAGGAAATTAAAAATGATGACAAAAGAAGATGGGTTATTGACTTTGGCATATAGGAAGTTATTAGTGATTTTTGTGATAATAGCTGTGTAAATGGGTGAGTAAAATTGAAAGAGCCAGAGCAAACGAGTCAATAAGTGAAGGCCTTACACACAGATTATGCTGTCATATGTTGAGTAATACAAAAGGAAAAATAAAAGGAAAGTAGATTGAGGTGATAGCTGTGTACAAAGAAAGTATGTATTTGCTTGATTTAAAGATTTTTAATCCTTATTTTAATATATTTAGAATATTGAAGACAGTTTAGTTGTGAGAAAAGAAGGGGAGCAGTAAGACATTAAAAATGAAGATTAAGGGTTAAACAGATAATTGATATAACCTTAATAAATAATTTACAAAATGAGTTACTATTGCATAGTGGTGAGAAGCATTGGTGATCAGTTAGCTTTAGATAAAAATAGCTACTTCAAAGGTAAGGGAAAGAAGTAGTCAAAATGCAATCTGAAATGTTATGTTAGAGGCAGTGTAATCTGCTAAGGGTGAGTTGTCTGGGTATCTTTTCACAGAATTAGTTTGAATTTGATGTGCATTGAATGCCTACCACTATCTAGATAAAGTAGTAATACTGAGAATACAGTGTGATGCATGGTGACAGTCCACACGTGTCATACACTCCAGTGAAAGTTACCAATATGTTTCTCATTTTTAAGATAAAATTTCAATATTTGAAATGATATTATTATGATTTTAGGGTAAAGTGATATATGGACTTCCAAAGTGAAATAAAAAAGTTGAATTTAAATTAATAAATATTAAAAAATTAATTTAAAAATATTGCATGCACATAAAATACTTCTAAATAAACATTTGGCAGAAATTTAGGATTCACTAATAATTACTTTTGTGTGTTAAAATATTTTCTTTATAATTACCATTTGTTCTTGAATATGAATTAAAAATTTTAACTAATTTGGGGGAAAAAAACCAAATATTTATCCTCAGGGCATCGTAATTGGCCAGAAACCTACTTTTTCAAAACTAGAAAGTACATGATGAATATAAATTAATTTTCTCTTCCAGCAAGCAATGAGAAATACAGTTTTGAAACAGCTCCTGCGGTGTGAAGCAAAGGCTTTCCTCCTCTGTGGGATCACGGCTGAGGTTTTCAGAAATCCATAATTAACACAAAACACTTTAAAGAGGAAGCCAAAGTAAATTATGATGGAATTGATCATGGTATTTTCCTTTTGTGTCTCCTTTTCCCTGCTATTTCAATACCAGTTACCATTTCCTTGGTTGCCTGTGGGAAATAATATTCATCTGCTGATCAAGCTAAAACTAATTAAACATTTCTATGTGAAATTTTATATGTGAACCTATAGAGTCAAATAAAACTAGAGAATGCATATCATACTGCAAGAGATAAAGTCTTCATTATGTGTATAAAGATACAATTTTTTTCCTTTTTCTTTCTTTCTTTTTTTTTTTTTTGAAACGGAGCCTCATTCTGTCACACAGGCTGGAGTGCAGTGGCAATTCTCCTGCCTCAGCCTCCCAAGGAGCTGGGATTACAGGTGCCTGCCACCATGTCCAGCTATTTTTTTTGTGTGTGTGTATTTTTAGTAGAGACCGGGTGTCACCATGTTGGCCAGGCTGGTTTTGAACTCCTGACCTCAAATGATCCACCCACCTTGGCCTCCCAAAGTGCTAGGATTACAGGTGTGAGCCACCAAAAATTGTCTAAAGCATCAAATTACTTCTCTCCTAAAATTAACAACTAAATTACTTAGTTTTCTATTCGGTTTTGATCTTCCAAAAATCACAGTTTAAGATTACACGTTCTGTTCATGTGGGTGTAAACAATGTTGAATAGTCAAACTCTTCATAGGTACACAGGAGGATACACAGAAAGCTTACAAATCAGCCTCTCTTTCAGCATAGACATTGTCTATATGATAATAGAGTCATGCTTAGAAGGCTTTGAAGTCAGCGATTGGAATTTGCACATTGTATTTCCATATTATTAGGCTGGTGCAAAAGTAATTGCGGTTTAGGCATTCTCTTAATGGCAGAAGCTGCAATTGCTTTTGCAGCAACTTACTTGTACATGCTTGGAAATTTACATGGGCAACTTGGTGTTTAAGTTTCTTCAGTGGCAATTAAAAACTACTTTAAAGTTCATATGGAACCAAAAAAGAGCCCGCATCACCAAGTCAATCCTAAGCCAAAAGAACAAAGCTCGAGGCATCACGCTACCTGACTTCAAACTATACTACAAGGCTACAGTAACCAAAACAGCATGGTACTGGTACCACAACAGAGACATAGATCAATGGAACAGAACAGAGCCCTCAGAAATAATGCTGCATATCTACAACTATCTGATCTTTGACAAACCTGACAAAAACAAGAAATGGGGAAAGCATTCCCTATTTAATAAATGGTGCTGGGAAAACTGGCTAGCCATATGTAGAAAGCTGAAACTGGATCCCTTCCTTACACTTTATACAAAAATTAATTCAAGATGGATTAAAGACTTACATGTTAGACCTAAAACCATAAAAACCCTAGAAGAAAACCTAGGCAATACCATTCAGGACATAGGCATGGGCAAGGACTTCATGTCTAAAACACCAAAAGCAATGGCAACAAAAGCCAAAATTGACAAATGGGATCTAATTAAACTAAAGGGCTTCTGCACAGCAAAAGAAACTACCCTCAGAGTGAACAGGCAACCTACAGAATGGGAGAAAATTTTTGCAACTTACTCATCTGACAAAGGGCTAATATCCAGCATCTACAATGAACTCAAACAAATTTACAAGAAAAAAACAAACAAGCCCATCAAAAAGTGGGCGAAGGATATGAACACACACTTCTCAAAAGAAGACATTTATGCAGCCAAAAAACACATGAAAAAATGCTCATCATCACTGGCCATCAGGGAAATGCAGATCAAAACTACAGTGAGATACCATCTCACACCAGTTAGAATGGCCATCATTAAAAAGTCAGGAAATAACAGGTGCTGGAGAAGATGTGGAGAAATAGGAACATTTACACTGTTGGTGGGACTGTAAACTAGTTCAATCATTGTGGAAGTCAGTGTGGTGATTCCTCAGGGATCTAGAACTAGAAATATCATTTGACCCAGCCATCCCTTTACTCCATATATACCCAAAGGACTATAAATCATGCTGCTATAAAGACACATGTACACGTATGTTTATTGCGGCACTATTCACAATAGCAAAGAGTTGGAACCAACCCAAATGTCCAACAACGATAGACTGGATTAAGAAAATGTGGCACATATACACCATGGAATACTATGCAGCCATAAAAAATGATCAGTTCATGTCCTTTGTAGGGACATGGATGAAACTGGAAAACATCATTCTCAGTAAACTATCGCAAGGACAAAAAACCAAACACCGCATGTTCTCACTCATAGGTGGGAATTGAACAATGAGAACTCATGGACACAGGAAGAGGAACATCACACTCCAGGGACTGTTGTGGGGTTGGGGGAGCGGGGAGGGACAGCATTAGGAGATATACCTAATGCTAAATGACGAGTTAATGGGTGCAGCAAACCAACATGGCACATGGATACATATGTAACAAACCTGCACATTGTGCACATGTACCCTAAAACCTAAAGTATAATAAGAAAAAAAAAGAAAAAAAAAACATTCACTGATGTTTTTGTAGTATTCATATAATCAATAGTACAAGAACACTAATAGTGGTCATCAATTATTATAAAAAGTAATAGTAACAATAATAATGAAGACAGCAATAATAAAAATGGAGCTTCTTTTTCTTGTAATGCAAGGGCTAAATTATGCAGAACAAATTTGTGGGTATTCAGAAGTAACTGTTCATAATCTTATTTAAGATTTGTTTTTGAAATTAGTTTTTAAAATTGTCATCCAATTTGACTTAGTTTTCTGGTTGACTAATTGACCATTTATCACTTTCAGTACTCCAACAATGCTGTTGTTATCACCTCTTGTTTCAAGACCATGAGCGGAGAGAAACAAGTGCATGCGCTCCTACAGTAGAAAATGAAGTTACAATGGGGCTATGGTACATATGTCTTCCATCTGACTGATTTATGGGGGAACATAACTGAGAATATCATACAAATGGAAATAGACACCAACCTAAGTAATGTGTTCTCCTATGTAGATATTCTATTGCATCTAATTCAAGCCAGATTTAAATATAGACAGAATAGATAATTGTATAGGATTTAAACTTTGAGTGAAATTAATCATTCTCCAGGTAATTAGTCATTGTCAACCTAGAAAGATTTTTTTCTTTTACTCATTTTCAAAGGTGTGGCTCATTACTAGCCAATTATTAGGCTTGCTTGTATTCAATATCCTGTGAGCTACTTCTTAACTGTATTATCTAGATAAGAATTTCAATGTATTGGATGATCTTATAACTACCCCTCACAACTACTGAAGATATATAATGTTTTTGTACATATCCAATGATAACAAGTCAATCCCTAAAGACTTTTCAGTGATATTTACAATATATATTTAATAGTCTGTAAATTTCACTATACTTCAAATTGACTAAGATGAATGTACATGTATATGTGTGAGTGTGTGTTTGTGTGAGAGAGAGAAACAAAGGCAGACACATAAAGTTATTTGAAGTTTAGAAATTGATCTCAGATAAAAGCACTAAAGATATGCAGCACAAAAAAAACACTTTCAAGATCAGCTTCTTTTACTTAGCTTTATGTGTTTTTTTTAAATTTTGCATAGTATATGCATATGTACCCTTTGATGTCCTAAAATTTTCATATAGATATAAACTTCCAATTAGAAAATCAGAAATAACTTATATTACTATGTGCTGCTTTTGAACGCAATTGCAGATTTATTTACCATTCATAGGATATCATTAGCAGCTATGAAGTCAGGGTATAAAATAAAGATAATTAAACATATATTTGACTTTGTTTTTTCTATTGAATATAGACAGCATCACTCTATGTCCTGGCGTTATAACGAAGCAAGATACAGCAAGGTACTTGGTAAGATAATTTAGAACGGATTGATGAAAGTTTGATAATAGAATACTGATGTTCCATGATTGAAAGTAAAATACATGAAATCATTGGTTGGCAAGAGAAGGTCATTGTAAATTGTGCCTAAATTCTTTGTTCAGTACCATGGATCTCTGAGAATAACATTGCTATGCTTGCTTGGGAAAATGTATCCAGTTCAGAGCTCAACTGCGGTTGGTTATCGGCCATCAGATTATTCCATCTAGAAGACAAAAGATGTGAACCTAATCTCTTCCTAAAGCATCTTTCCAGCTTACTCAGGAGTTTTGTTTCTCTTAGGCCCAGTAGATGGCACTTATATGCTCTTCCAGTCAAACCAAATAGAAATAATTTCAACTGCCAGTCTCAGCCGAATCATGTCATGATCTGAGGCTTTTTGTTCTTTCCTGGAACTAAATCTGCTTTGTTAGTCTACTTAAAAGTAGCTTCAATCATATTGATATTTATTTTTTAACACATATTTACAATTGTACGAATACAAAATCATATGAGTAAAAAAGTTTTTAATTTTCTGTGCAGAAGGCTAAATGTGGTTAAATCTCAAGAAGAAACCAGTGATCCTATGTTCACTGTTTGTTAGGAAACATCATAAGACATGACAGAGGGTTAACTTTATACAAATAAATCAGGTTTATTTTATTAGAATTGATATAATTCACATACTTTATCTTTTATACATTTTGATAAACATACATTGTTGTGTAGCCACCACTACAGTCAATCTCCAGTTCATTTCCACTAGCTCTTAAAGTACCCTCATATCCCTTGTAGTCCCTCCTACTTCCTTAGACCATGCCCAAAATTATCTATAGTCTACCCTTACAGTTACTGCCTTTTCCAGAATCTCTTAAAAATTGAGTCATATATTATCTAGGCTTTTGATTTGGCTTTTTTTACTTATAAAAATATAGTTGAGGCCAGGAGCAGTGGCTCATGTCTGTAATCCCAGCACTTTGGAAGGCCGAGGAGGGCGGATCATGAGGTCAGGAGATAGAGACCATCCTGGCTAACACAGTGAAACCCCGTCTCTACTAAAAATACAAAGAAAAAACAAAATTAGCCAGGCTTGGTGGTGGGCGCCTGTAGTCTCAGCTACTAGGGAGGCTGAAGCAGGAGAATGGTGTGAACTCGGGAGACAGAGCTTGCGTTGAGATGAGATTGCGCCCTTGAACTCTAGCATAGGCGATAGAGCGAGACTCCATCTCAAATATATACATATACATATAGTTGCAATTATATATATATATATATATATACAGTTGCAATTATTTTGTGTTGTTAGAAATATAAGTAGTTCATTCCTTTTTGTTGCACAGTAGTATTTGACTATTTATATGTGCCACAATTTGTTCATTCACTATTTGAAGTACCTTTTTAATTTCTAGTTTTTGGTGATTAATGTATATATGTGTGTATCTGAAAATGTATCTTATATTTTTTCCATTAACTATCCTGGAGTGAAATTCTAAGAGATATGAAAAGTGTCAAACCTTTTTCAAGGTGCCTGTCATTTTGCATTCACACCAGGAAAAAATGAGAGTTTTAATTTATTTGCATCTTTCTTACCACTTACTGTTAAGTCTTTTCTTAATTAATTAATTAATTTATTTATTTTAGACAGGGTCTTGTTCTGTCACCCAGGCTGGAGTGCGGTGGCATGATCTCAGCTCACTGGAACCTCTGCCTCCCCGTTCAAGTGATTCTCGTGCCTCAGCCTCCTGAGTAGTTGAGAACACAGGCATGGACCACCATGCCTGGCTAATTTTTGTATTTTTCTTAGAGATGGGTTTCACCATATTGGCCAGGCTGGTCTTGAACAACTGACCTCATGTGATCCACCTGCCTTGGCCTCCCAAACTGCTGAGATGCCAGGCCTTCTTAAACATTCTAATGTTTTACTTGTATCCATTGTGGTATAAATTTGCATTTGCCTAACAGCTAACAATATTAAGCATCATATAATGTCTTTGCCACAAATTCTTTGCCGAAGTCTCCATTTAAATACTTTTTCTTTATTTTATTTTATTTCTTTAGCCAGAGTCTCACTTTGTTGCCGAGTTGGAGTGCAGTGGCTTGATCTTGGCTCACCACCACCTCGGCCTCCCAGGCTGAAGTGGTCCTCCTGCCTCAGCCACCAAGTAGGTGGAACTACAGGTGCCCACCACCATGCCTGGCTAACTTTCTGTATTTTCTTTTTATAGGGACAAGGTCTCACTCTGTTGCCCAGGGTGGTCTCAAACTCCTGGGCTCAAGCAATCCATTTGTCTTGGCCTCCCAAACTATTGGGATTACAGGCGTGAGCCACTGTTTCTGGCCGCATTTCCTTAGATGTATTTTAATCTCTTACTATTGAGTTGTCAGAATTTTTAATATTTTCTTCGTATTTATCTGTCAGATATTGGTCATATATATATATATAATAATAATTTAAAGATGCTTATTTACATATACCCATTATATAACCATTAAATATGTATTTGTTCAATATATATATTTATTAAATATATATGTATATGTGAATACTATATATCTCTCCCAATCTATAATTACTGTTTCTTACTTCTAACAATGTCTTTCCAATACGAAAGTTTAAATTTTGATCCAAGTTTTTCTTTTATTTCACGCTTTTTTTGGTCCTGAGATAATTTTGTCCAAACTAAAATCACAAAGTTTGATCTCCTATGTTTTCTTCTATAAGTTCAATAGTTCAGATTTTACATTTAATATATGATTCAATTGAAGGTGTTTTTTTATGTGGTGAAAATACGGATCAAAGTTCTTTTTGGGGCATAGAACTATGAAATTCTATATTGTTTGTTGAAAGATTATCTTTTCTGGATTGAGTAGACTTGACACTTTTGTCAAAAAATCAATTGACTATATATGTGTAAGTCTATTTCCACCCTCTATTCTTATTCATTGAATGGTATGTCTATAGTTTTGACAATAATATAATTTATGTATAAAGCAGGCTACTAGTAAGTCTCTAAAGTTGTTCTTTTACTAAAGTGTTTAGGGTCCCCTAGTTCTTTGCTTTGCCACATCATTTCTATAATAACTTGTCTTAAAAAATTCCTGCAGGGAGTCTGACTGCCAGTGTCCTTCCTGCAAGCCTGCACTACCAGTAGTCTCTCTTGTCCCCTGCCCTGCCCTTATTCCATTCCTCCAGCAGCAAAAGGAGGACTGAGAAAAAGAGGATATGAGTGAACGTGAACTTCCCTGTCTTGATGGGAATCTCATTGTAGCTACACTGTCACACTAACCTACACTTAATATTTTGATAGCCATTAAAATTTTAGCTCATTTCTTCTTATCAGCTTTTCTGTAAGGCTGTTCCTTCATCCCATGCTCTGCTGCAGATGAGACAGTCAAGTATTGTCTTCCCTTGACGTAGGACCATCTTCCTTACCTTTCTGGCTACTCCATTTTCCTAGGATCTTACCTCTCTCATAGGTTTAAAACAACTGCTGGCTTAGTAGTTTAGCTGGACTTTTCTCATTGCTTTTTGCTTTCTATGTTGCAAGTGGAAACAAAATTGATTTCTCTTTTTATTATTATTTTAAGGAATTAATCTATAAAATTGTAATATTAAACTATTTTTCTAAAACCATTTTAGAAGAGACTTTTGCGGTATGGAGGGCTTGGGTATCAACACAGGAAATTTTGAATTTGCAAGTAATGTAATTATTAACTGATACTAATTATTTTCCTAAAAAGACACATTCTATTGAAGAGATTATAGTTTACAACATAGGTATAAGCAGGAGGAAATCAACGTTAAGAAGGAGCAACCACTAGTCAACCTTAAAGAGACTATATTTACACAGCTCTGCCAGACATAAGTATTCCTCGTTATCCTTTCTTTCCCTTTTTCCTTTTCTTCCTTTTCCTTTTCTTTTTTCTTCCTTCCTCCCTCTCTTTCTTTTTTATTTCCTTCCTTTTTTATTTTATTTTTTCATTTTTTCTTTACTTCAATTTAATTTTCACCTTACTTTCTCCCCCTTATTCCTACTAGTCATCAAGCCATTTCTAAAAATCCATTCTCTTAAATGATAAGTATACAAAAATGATGTTTTCAGTTTTAATTAGTTCACATTCTAATGAATTAAAATATGTAATTAATATGACAAATGTTATAATAGAGATATGAAAAAAATTGTAAACATAGCATAATACAAGATTAACTGTACTGGAGCTGGATGTAAATTGATACAAAATTGTATCTTGAAGATAATTTCAGCAGGTAGTACATGGAGATAATGGAAATTGACATTTAACAAATTACACACAAGGACCTCAGTTAAAGAATGCAACATACATTTACCAATGTGGTAAACTAGACATTCTTGATACTTAACACTAAAATGTCCTTGAAGATATACCAAATTCAAGTAACTGAAGATAAGATTTTAACTGGAAATATTAGTCTCTTTTCTTAGCCAAGCAAAGTGTAAGAGGTGTATGAAGCTATGAACTCAGAAAAGTTATACAAATTCTGTTTCTCTTTACAAACTCTATTCTTGTCAAAATAGGTCAAAGTGTTGCATAAAGTTAACTTTGATGGTGCTTTCCAGTTGAGAAAAAGCTCTTTTTAAAAATTATTATTATACAGATGGTTTCCAACAATTTTGCCCTGGAAGGTACCAGAATATCCAGTTTCTTCATTTGTAATTTAATATTGTAACTTTGATTGTTCATAAATATTTGAAGGAATTTGATAATAAACTTAATATATTTTTAAAGCAATATTTTTCTTTTATGACTACTTTTCTTGAAATGCAATTGATATAAGTCAAATATACATTTTTCAATTACAAAAATTTAATAGAATGCATTCTACATAGTCTTATTTTAAGAAAAGAAAAAAGCACATATGAGACTAGTAGCATATTTTTCTGGCATCAGTATCAATATCTATTCATCTAATACTATGTAACAAAATATTTTATGTAGATACACCATATTTTAGAGACTTATTTTATGTCAAATACATTTCATCATAATGATAATCAATTTGATTTATGCATTATATTGTTCAAAGAAGTGAAGTGATTACTTAAAATCTCTCAGCTTGTTAATGGTAGAGATGGCTTTAGGTAGTGCTGTGGGGCCTGCAAATATAAACATAATGGGCTGCAAAGAGTTGAGCAAAAGGTAAATGAGGAAAGAATATTTGCGACAAATGAGATTAAGATGGGATGAATTTGAACTCATCTGTTGAGAACTTATGCTGTTGTAGAATACCCATATTAAAAATCAAATTTAGTTTGTTCTTTGAAACATTTTATTCTAGGTTAAATAAGAGTATTTTTAATAAGACAGATGAACAAATTAAAACAAAAACACTTTAATTTTTATAAAGTACAAATATAAAACTTAAATCCGACTATCATTGTAAGCATATAAACTTTGATGCTCCCTTTAATATCAATTATGTATGGTATATAGACTCATATGAAAAGCCATGCCTCTTTGTTTATTTTATTCACAGTTCAAATTTTCAATTTCATTTTGTACACAATAAACACAGATGGCTCTAAAGTTGGTTGACTGCTTCTAAATAATTTTTATGTGGATATAATTTTTTCAAAATGACATCTCATCAGAGTAGCGAATAATTTAAGAATACTGTTGCAAACACATGTGTGCTTGTGTGTATATGTGTTTGTGTCTCTGTAGCTCTATTCATCAGGATATAAATAGTATTAGTCATGATAATAGTAATTTTATGATTTTAAAAATTCATTTAGCAAATCCACGTTATATTTTGTTAATATTTAAATGTTTAACATTAATAATAGTGAATATTGCTGAAAATACCTGCAATGTTAACTTAGAGCCATGATGTAAACAGAAACTGACAGCCATATACATGCCCTGGGAGGAACAGCAATTCCCCGGCAGGAATTCTAAATTGGAGTTGGAAGAGCATCCTTTGGATCCAATTTCAACATTGACTAGCTCTATGTAAATTATGTAGCCCTTCGGTGTTGCATTATATCCTTAAAATAGAAAAGGGTATTTGTATGCTAGACTGTTTTTGTAATATACTCATGTAATGTTTGAGCTGAGTCATCTTCCTTCCAGCTTAAAACAATATTGATTATATTACAAATACAATGATGACTATGTACATATTTGTAATATCATTTATCAGTTTTGCTTTAAAATAATAATTTTTCAGTAGCTCATGCCTGTAATCCTAGCACTTTGGGAGACCGAGGTGGGTGGATCATAAGGTCAGGAGTTCAAGATCAGCCTAGCCAATTTGGTGAAACCCCTAAAAATACAGAAATTAGCCAGGCGTGTTGGCAGACACCTGTAATCCCAGCTACTCGAGAGCCTGAGGCAGAGAATTGCTTGAACCCAGGAGGCGGAGGTTGCAGTGAGCCAAGATCATGCCACCGCACTCCAACCTGTGCAATAGAGCAAGACTTCATCTCAAAAACAACAACAAAAATTTTTTTGAAATGGCAATAAGATTGACATACACCAGTTTATGTATACCCTTAATTTAAATTCATTAGAAAAAAAGATACAAAATGTGACAAAATCTGTTTGTATATTGATATGAGATATACACTATAACAGTGCACTAATGAGAATTATTTCAAGACAAAGAAAGTACATCAGTGTACCTGTTTTATAAAATATTAAACATGTCTACGTTTTAAAATACTTAAGTCACCTATACTTTATAAGGAAGATTATAAAATTGAATTTAGTCTCATAAGGATTTACTTTTGAGCATAGAATATAATTTAATTTTTAACTACAAGCACATATCTACATTGAAATTACTTTTTATCTTTGGAGGGGAAAGATAACAATGACATTGCTATAAAAGCACATTTTTTTCCTGAACTCATCTCTAAGAAAAAAAATAAAGCCCATAATTGTTGTTAATGTAATACATGCACTAACATTGTATTTTTGCTATCAGTCTCTAGGCCATAATAAAGATAAATAGGCAGCTGACACAGCTTTGAAGACACTATTTCAAATGTCTGTCTTGTAAAAAATTCATCATGCTGTCTAATACTTACCAATGAAAGTAATTCAAGGACAGCTCACTGTGTACCAGCACTTCATCATTTCAAAAAGCTTACGGCCAAAGGATAGTTTTTAATTGTTTATGTGATATATGACTTGATTGTCTCCACTCTGCACCTAGGAAGAACAGAGTAAATTAATAATAAGCTTAGACACCACTGCAAAAAAAGTTGCTAAGAGATTCAAGTGATTTATATCATGGTTGATGACGCTTGGACATTAGCTAAATAAATAAGGAATATCAGTTTTCTTCTAAATCTCAAGTCTGAATGTAGGTTTTCCAAATTTCAGTTGAAATAATCATCTTTTAACTATGAAGGTTAGGAAGAATACAATTGTGTGCTCACATTGATGGGAAAATGGCAGATGAAAATTGGATGACTTTCTGTATATGTTCTTTAGCTTTGTCATTCATTTATATGGAGCAGCTTCTACAAGGAAGCAATAATGAAAAGTAATGCAGACAGAAATAGCTTGCCTCCAGCTAGACTAATGGCAAGGTCAGATTACATCAATTAAATCAGAGAGTCTCCAAGACAAAGTTCACTAATACATTCAGGGATTTTATTTTTCCCCAAATAAATGTCTGCTTTTATATGTGGAAAAATTTCACTGTAGTTTCATGTAGGTAACAAAATACATTGAAAAACAGTAAAGAAAAAAAACAAGTAAAGTTATATAACTATAAAAATACATATATATATATAATTTATGTGAAATGGCATTTGCAGAAAGCCAAATACCTTTTTTGTAAATGTATCCTTACATTCATTGATATTGTAATGACATTGCTAGTAATAGTTGTTTTATTTTGACTCAGAAACAAATGTTGACCTGACAAGTGCCTAGCCTAGTCATTTAAAAAAGTGCTATTTTTTTATTCAGTATTATTTGAAATTACATTAATCATTTGAGACATAGCATGCAAAGTTAAGAAATAGAGTAACAGTAATAGGTAACAAAAGGAGTATGTCTGCATGGAAAATGAATTTTAGCAGTAAAAAATATATTTTTACTACTATATTATTTTTCTTCAGAAATTAAAAGTAGTACATCAGTTTTTAATACTGCAGAAAATAAAGGAAGACTGTATCTAACACTTTCTATTAATAACCTTTACTAACTGCCTGTGTGCCAAACTGTCGCAAGAAATATAGAAAAATTGAAGATGAACTCTACATAAATGCTCCTTTTAGGTAAGTTAATAAGCAAAAGAGAAAAGCACACCAAGTAACTATTCTACATGATAATGCAAAGGTTTGAGGTAAAAGCATTGTCAGAACTGATGATTTTCAGTCAAATAATATGTGAGTAGATATATCCAATTAAATAACAATTTGTAGAAATTTGGAGCCTAGGAACCCTTTCCCATTATTGTCATATTAGAGTGTAGAGAGATAAATCATGACATTTTCAATGTACGATAGTAGAAAAATAGTATCCAAAATTTTAAATATGAAAAAAATTTAGTTTATCTGTGTAAAAGTGAAGTTATAAGGATGTATAGAAATATAAATTATATATAAGAAATCTATAAATTTTCTTATCATTTTAAAACCATCACTACATAGAACACGTGATCATTAAAACAATGTTTCAATTATAAACTATTTTTTAATGATTTTCTGTGTATAACTTCATGTATATTCAGTGAAGAATAAATGAATTTGAATCTCAATTTTTAATCTGTGAAGTTGCCACTAATTGAACATGATAGCGTCATGATTTTTTCAAAAAACTAATATATTATCTTCAGCAATAACATTGCTAAGGTATATCAGTCTTGCTTTGAATTGGGCCCAAGTCAATTAAAAATTTTTTTATTGCATTTATTTGAAACTTACAAAAATTTAAAGAGAGGTCAGTATTTATGTAAATACTCATTAATAAACTTGCATTATCAATAGATTTGTAAGGGTTACTTAGTCTCCATTAACTCATGTTTGTATGCACATACACAATGTCTATATTTATTTTGTTTATTTTCTAATTTTCTCTTTGTTCTCATTTTTTGCATCCTTCTTACTGGCTCATCAATTTATTTTTATTTAATTTTCTTCAGAAGGAGTAACTTATCTTGACATCCTTACAACTTTCATTTAATTTTCTTCAGAGGAGTAACTTATCTTGACATCCTTACAACTTGAAAAGTAACTATTAATACGTACAACTTTCTAAGCAATTCTGTTTCTATTGATGGCTCACATTGTGTTTAACCTGAATCTCATCCTTTGCACTGTCTACGTGCTTTTGTATCTTTTGCTATGAATTCCTGGAGTACCTTTAATCTTGTTTCATTTCAATGGACTTAATGTTACTCCGGTTTGAGCATGGTTATTATCTTCTCTGCAGGGTGTTTCTTGAGTCCTCCTGCTATGTTAGGTGGGCACCTGCTGTCCATCAGTGCATGTCTCTCTCTTTTTAACTCCTATTATTTCTATGACCCTCCTGGACGACAGGCTAATACAGAACAGACACTTTGACTTATCTATTATTTTAGCTTCAGAGCCTACCAGTGCTAGAAATATATAGTCAGTATCAAATTATTATGTATAAAATAACTAAAGATGGTATATTAAGAAGTTATTTTTAATTTCTCTGTATTTTATATAGATCGCTCACCAATACTTTTTCACAATATGTCCCCTTTTTCTTGAATCCAGCTGACATCATTCTAAAATAGATCTTTACTCTATTATTCCTATATTACCCCATTTGATTTTCTGTGGTTTTCTTGTTCAAGGAATCTTCTTTCAATCTATCACAGACACCGCACTCATAATAATTTCCCTTGGATGCTGAAGGTTTTAGCAATTAAGTTCAGCTACGGACTGTTTCATTTTAAAGGTTTGGTTTTTGTTCTGAGTGAGGTAGGAAGCCATTAGAGGGATAAACAGTGATTATGTCCGATTTAAGATTGAAAAGGCTTATTCAAGCTGTGGAAATATAGGCTGTGGCAAGGTTCGAGTGTGTAAGTAAAGAGTACTGTTAGGATGCTATTTTAATAATCTTGAGGGAAATAATGGTAAGATAAACCAAGGTGAGACCTGAGAATGTGTAAGAAGTGGCTGGGCTTTTTACATCTTTTAAAAGTATATCTAGCTTCAGAACTGAGAGGCAAAACATTAACAGGATATTATTAGTGTTTGTGACATAAATAGTTAATGATCAACTAACTCATAATCTACTTTGCTCTTCTTTTTTAATGAATAGAAAACTGGTTTTTCTGGAGTTATCAAAAAAATTTTAACTCACCCTTGAGAATATGGTGACTATTGACTATGTCATTACTTATTAGGAAAGCTAAAGTTAAAATTATTATGAGATTCATCTACACAGCTCTAGAATTTTAACAAAATAACAGAATGCACAACAATGGTGAGTGCTATGAAGATTTAGAGCAACTGGAGCTATTATACATTACTTAGAAAACAGTGTGGTAGTTACTATAAAGTTAGTCATGTACCACTAATCCAACTCATACTACTAACTTTAGAGAACTAGAGCTTATCTTCATATAAAAATGTACATAGATTTTATACAGTTCTTTTTGTAGTCACCAGTAAGTTGAAAGAACCCAAATGCTATTCATTTGGTGAATGCATAAGCAAAGTGAGACTTATTCACATAATGAAATAGTAGGTAGTAATAAAAAGAAGTAACTACCAATACAAGCCTGGGTAACTCTTGAATGCAGTGTGATGAGTGAAGGAGTGCAGGTTCAACGAATATAGAAAGTATGAATTGGTTGATGGCAGAGGGTTACAAGGAAACTATCTGCTGTTAAATTTGAGATATATTTCATATACTAAATGTATTTATTGAGATATATTTCACATATTAAACTATACATTATAAAGGGCAAATATTTTAGTATGTGTATATGTTTCACATACAAAAACATTTGCTCCAAGCCTGATCCTATACATAAAAAGTTGTAATCAAAGCTAGGGCTGAATTTATCATATATTTCTAGTTTTTGAATACACATTTACATCATGATAAATCAGTTCCAATTTTTGTTTAAGGGACCATTATCCCAGTGGATGGGGCAGGATAAATAAATATTGATGGGACTGGTAGTATATCATTATCTACATTGCATGTGATCAAAAAGATCTTTATGTAATAGTGAATACAGTCAAACTTCGGTTAAGAAACTTATGGGGTTAATCTAAAATTAGAGATATTTTATCAAATACAAATACCTAATTATATTGTCATGTCTTAAATATAATATATATATATATATATATACATGTATATATAATGTTCATTGACAATTATGTAGCAATTCTCCTAAAGGTTGGGTGACTACCTATTCCAGTGTATGATTTATGAAGAGGTTCTGACCTTTGTAGGATTCCTTCATGTATTACAGAAATCTTATAAAAGTAGTAACCTTATTCTCAAAAAACACTTCCTTTGCTGTTGGTCTAAAATAACTAGTTGAGGATTTTATTAGTTCATTCTCATACTTCTATGAAGACTACCCAGGGACTGGTAATTTAGAAAGGAAAGAGGTTTAATTAACTCTCAGTTTCACATGGCCCGGGAAGACTCACGAAACTTAACAATCACTGTAGAAGGTGAAGGGCATGCAAGACACCTTCTTCACAAGGTGGCAGGAGGGAGAAGTGCCAAACAAAGGGGAAAAAGCCCCTTATAAAACCTTCAGATCTCATGAGAACTCACTCACTATCACGAGAACAGCATGGGGGTAACTGCTCCCATGATTCAATTACCTCCCACCGGATCCCTACGACGTGTGGGAATTATGGGAACTACAATTCAAGATGACATTTGCTGGGGGACACAGTAAAACCATATTAAGTATGAGGTCCTCTAGTCTACTTCCTTTAGAACAAGTGCTTCTGTGCTCTCTCTTGCTCTTTGTCTCAATGGATTAAAAATTAAGAATGCAGCAGAGTTTACACTAGACCCCCAATGCCTTCTACAACTTACACAAGCCCAATATTAAGACAAATAGTGGGATTTAAATTTTAGACTTATAAGCTATTTCTGTTCTTTCAGAACAACCTCACTTGTAGTTACTGGATATTTTTGTGCATTAAGGTACATATATGATGTTCTTTATTTCTTGAATAATTCTAGGTATGCAAAACTTTTATCTTCCTATATAATGGTCTTAAAGAACATTATGTTTGCATTAGACAGCATCTTTTTATATCAACTCACATGAAGCATGTGGTATTATTTATTATTTTCATTTCCTTTTGTTGTCACTCATATGATAAACAAGATATCATCATCTTGTCATTAAAACTTTTTGAAATTGAACTGTAAAATATCATACTTTGCAAAGTCTTCATATTAGTACCTTATATATCTGTGACTTGTATACTACTGTTTATATCTATCACTGATTTTTGGTATTTCCTAATTTTGTACTTATACACAAATTATTCGGAAGTAACAGTTGTAGTTTTACCTCTAGTTGCTGAAGTACTTTGAAACAGATGACTTTAAATAAATATTAGTTGAACAATGAACAAATATTTGCATCAACATTAATATATTGTAATGTTTTAAAGACGAATTTTGTTAAAATTTATCACTGAGATTGAAACACACAAAACTAAATTAGTATCTGGCCATAATCTGAAAATGTTTGATTTTATCCTTTTTGTTTCTAAAGTCTAAGTTTTGGAATTTTATTTCACATTAAAGGTTAGATGTTCCTGTCTGTATTTTTCTCTCCAAAGGTAAATGTGAGTGTTTCTCCTGTAGGAATTCCATTTTCAACAGTTTTCTGGGACATTAACAACTACGACAACCGAAGTGATAATATCTATTCTTCTTCCCTCTTTGCCTGTTCCTCCTCCTTCTTCGTCTAAATTTCGAAGGTTTACTGATTCACTTGTAAAACTTTGATGACTAATGAAATAAAAATGGAAATGGGTGAAAATACTTGTGTATTCATATATCATTATTAACAGACATTTATGATTATTTTTAGATTGCTTACTATTTTTCCTAAAAGAACCACATTAATGGGATCTTCTGTGTATAGAAAACAGAAAACTTTCTGCCAGTATATCTTGTAAATAAAAAATCATTCAAATATTGGATGAATCTTAGATAATGCCTCTGGCTTAAATATTGCATTTGAACCTAGTGTGCAGAACTGTGTGTTTGTAGCAAATGGTTTATGTTAGAAGAAAAGAGATTACATTATATGGTGCATTATTTTCTGAAATATTTACTGAATATATTTCTTTCTGGGAATGTGTAGCCACATAATTAACCTATAGAGGAAAATAAAAGAGAATATAGCAGGTGTTGAACACCATGTTATTGCTTGCAAAAGAAATATTTACTTACAAATAAATGTGTTTGCATTATCAAATAGGTAAAGTTTAGTATCCTAGAAAAATAGAGATTTTGACTGTTCTCTAAAGACAAACAACTAAATCTACAGAAGTTGTCATATTCTTTGTGAAAATGTTCAGTGCAGAGAAGCCTACACTCAACCTTTTGTAAGCCAAGCAGTCTCATTTGTATTTTAGCAGAAACATCAGCATTTTATAAATTTCAAGGTAAAAAGAGAGTATTGTTCACTCTGCAGACATACCAGCAGTAAATAATATTCATTCATACGTACCAATTGGGCTACATTTAAAACATCAACAACCTCAATATTAACTACTTTAGTATTTAAATGCTTAAGTAAAAACCTTGCATAAAGTCATCTCTTGGTTTTGCTTGCATTTGTACAGTATTAAGCTTATGGAACCTGCTAAGAACTTAGAATATTTAATATTTCTAAATTAAAACAAATATATCTGAAGAACTTTTATAATGAACATGCAATTATCATTAATAGTAATGTAAATTTGTTTTTAAGAATCAATCCAGCTTCCTTAAAATTATCTTAGTCTTGGGAAAAAGTCCTTAAAGTATGAATTTTATTTGAAGTTACTTTTACAAAGTTTTTCTATTATATATTACTACTATTTGAGGTTGCATCATGCTGGCAAGAAGTTAAAGAAAAGGGGAAAGTGTAAAATGCTTTCCTATATAAATGACACGCTCTTGAGGCATATAATTTTGGTTAAAAATCAGTTGCAATTTTAAAAAAACACTTCTAAAATTGGTAAGCAGGAGGAAACTCAGGATGTCTTACATGTTTTGAACACATAGATGAGTAATGATGAATTACCCATAATAACAGGGAGACATGATCTTATAACAATTTTCTGCCAGTCTCCCAAGTAATAATTTTTGTTTTATTGTTTATGTTGCTCAGCTTTCTGTATCACGTTAAGTGTATATCATTTTGCTTTAGGAAATATTAAATGGTTTCACAGTAGAATAAATTGCCAGCTTTCAATCACTTTTCATAATGTCCTTGACCATAGCAGGTAGTCATTGATGCCATGAGGTGTAGCTGAAGTCATAATGGGAATTTGAAATGAACTGCATACTGAATTTTAAGAGAAAATGCAATTCCTCTTCATATATTTGCAAAATATGAAGATCCCTTCACACACCCTCAACAGAATGTTTGCAATTATCACTGAACTTGTTTCTCAATTTCTCCAATCACATCTGTCTTTTAAGGGGAAAGAGACCCAAAGCTCCATTCTCCTTCTCCCTGCCTCTTTGTACAACACATTCTTCCAGGTATTTCTGCAGTACTTTTTAATGTAATAATTGAATTGCTTTTGGTTTGCAAAAGTAGCATATTGAGGACTGTACCGTACATACTCTCAGTCCTATATATGAATAGTACTTGGACATTTTCCATTTCTAATTGAAATGCTGTTTACTATATGAGTTAAAATATCTGTGGGATGTGGTAAACAAGCTTTTTTAATGCTGGATATTTAATCTCGTAATTTAGTCTACTTTAATCTAATATTGCTTCATTTTTTCCTTTATCATTGCACATTTTACTCTTTGCTTTGTGTTAAATTCATTTGAATTCACCAAGTATTTCCACACTACTGAAATTATATGCAAGGTATGCTAGCAACTTATAACCTAAATAAGCAGGTTAAGCAGGTTAATTGGGTTTTCACTTTCCCAATTACATCCCTGCTTATTTTAATGAATATTGTTAAAGTATATTGATATTATATTAGCATCTGCTATATAATTTTCTTTCATTCATGTGCAATTTGTGGTGTTTGCCCTTTACTTTGGAGAAGCCACTCTTTCAAGAAAAATTATATTTAAAAAGTATTAAAGCCTTCTTTTTTTCACTTCTCTTTTTCATATGTATCTCAGATCTAATTAAATGTCTAAGAAGGTTGTGTCTCCTGTTTAAACAATTGACTGCATACACAGTGCTACCACACTGGTTTATTGGGCTGAATTAAGTTGTTTATCCATTATCTCTTGCTGGGGCTGAAGAAATTCAAGATGGTATGGGACCCATAAAGGATGTCACCACTTAATGTCAAAAGCCCAAATAAAAAACACTTGATTCAGTAAATCTTTGTAAGGGTTTAGTATTTAATTTCCATGTAAAAATGATCTCATCTATAATGTTGACACTGTTGTCTTATGATATAAGTGAACTGATCACATAACACAGTTTAAGAGGCATACATTGATTTATGATTTTTAGCATAGCTTTACTAAACTGCATAAGATACACGTCTAAGCAGCTTACTTTCCTTCGCTAAGTTAATTATCTAAGCAACTTACTTTCCTTCGCTCACTTAATTTCCAGGACATTTTTGTCATTCATTGGTCATCCATATTCTTTATTTGATATTAGCCCTTCACAGTTGGTATTATTTACGGTGTCTAAGAAAAGGTGTCTCTCTCTCTCACACACACAAACACACCAAGCATATTATAATGTTGGAGTACAGTATTATGGTAACAAACTGAGCCCAAAGAAAATACAATGTAGTTGTTTAAAAATATGCCTTCAGTAACTGCAAAGCTGGGGTTCAAATCCTGACTCTTATTTTTACTTGTGTGATTTAAAAAAAATTTTAATTTTGTGGTTAGACGGTAGGTGTATAAATTTAGGCGATACATGAGATATTTTGATACAGACATGCAATGTGTAACGATCACATCAGGGTAAATAGGATTTCCATCACCTCAAACATTGATCCTTTGTGTTATAAACAATCTAATTATACTCTTTTGATTATTTAAGAAGTACAATTAAATTATTATTGACTAGACACAGTAAGGTTAAGCAAATTGCTTAAAATTACATGACAAACTTGTGGGAGCTAAAAACTTGTATGATTTTAAGCAATTTATTTAACTTTACTGTGCCTTATTTTTCTGTCCTTAATCAATGTCATTGTAACACTACCTGCCCTTGAGGTACATAGTACCACTCATTCCTATAATAACGAGTGAGTTGTTATGTGTTGTTATTAGAAGAAGGCCTGCCATTAAGTACTAAGTCAGTGCTAGCTTCTATTTATTCTACACAAAATCTTAATGAAGGCATAGCTGTTCTAATACTATACAATATATAAATAATTTGTTCTTGGGACGGTCATATATCCTATTATGCTTAGGAAATTTTTAGTTTATCATTGCTTCCAGTGTAACATTGTCTTTGTCTAAACATTCATTCATATGATAATAATTCAGTGCTGCTTTTTACTCTCAGAAGTGTAAGTTCTTAACATATGGTCATCCTATGATAACTCTACATCTTCTGTGCAGCATTTACTGTTTTTCAGCTTCTTCCCATATTTCTCCAGTAAAGCTGTTCTCCCTCAATAAGGTGACTAAAGACTTCCTTTAGGCTAATCCCATTTGACATTTTAAAATTCTTATCTTAAACCATTATAACATTATGAATGTTATATAGCACGTAACGTTGCTAATCAATTCTCCATTCTTAAAGTCATCTTCCCTCTCAGAATCTGTATCTTTCTTTTTCCTGAATGTCCATTTTCACTTTCTTTTTTATGATCCTCATCTTCCCCTATTTACTATATATTTTTAATTGCTCTTGGTTTTTCTCAGGCTCAATTTTCTTCTCTTCCTATAACTTGAACCCTGGAAAACACATTTATAATCTGCACAAACTACCAATATCGGGTGGTTAATTTTAAACTACTGTCTAAAGATCAGTCTCTTTTATTAAGTTAAAACCCCAGATATTATGCTGCTCATGTGAATTTACCACAGATATCACAAACACAACCAGTTCAAAATTTAACTTGTCACTCACTTGCTGTGTGTCTGCTTCTTCTATATTTCCCATCTTGCTGTTTCACACCATCATCAAGGCAATCCTTTAAGATATAAATATGAAAAACATTCATGTATCTTCCTTTTGCCTTACTGAACCGAATTATAAAATGAGTACTTTTTGTAAAATATTTACACATAAGTTTTATTGTTTTTTTCTTCTTTATTACATTAGGTAGCTGTACATTCTTGCTAGAATTAATTGGACAGTCTATAATCTAGTATCTCAGTCTCTAATGCTGCCATCACATGATACATTTTTATAAATTTCTGCAAGATTTATCTTTGCAAATGTCAACATGTTTATAATGTTCTTCTGTTTAAGTTATATTTTTTAACTAAATTTCCACTGGCTTCAAAAACCAGTCAAAATGACCTAGCTGGATTACAAGGCTTTCAGCCTTCCTCTAAATTTACCCTTAACTCCTATTTCTTCAATGAACTTAGTGTGTTGCAACTGTGTGAAAGATTATATATATATATCATATATATATGATTGCTATATATATATTTACTATATATATAACTTCTCAATTCAAAATCTGCAGTCAAATTAAAAACAAACTAAATGTTTTTTCTCTAATATCTATTTTTTGTTTTAGTCTTACCTCAAAAATTAATAGTCTATCTCTTTTCTAACCTCAAAATCTCTTTCTTCAGAATTATTCTTTTTTGCAGACACATACACACTTTTTCATATTGGATATGCTGAGCCTTGTTACTTCTATGAGCTTTTACCCCTTCAAGAGCAACCCAGGAGAAGCACAAAAATGTATAGGTCTAGTAGTAAGCTTGCCTAGATGCTTGGAATTGATATTTAGTTTTTATTTTACATTATTTAATTCTCTATGGCAAATAATCCCAGAGTGACTAACAAACTTTAATCTGAACGTCTGTGTTATTGTATGACATATCAATGCAATCCTTCAAAGGGATGGCACAGCAGTGCTTGGTGATGACAGGCTGAATTGAATGAATAATTTCAGAGGAGATCCTTTTCATTAAAAATGTACTGAAAATGTCTCCCATATGTCATCAACAAATGCGTTTTGTTGATGTAGTCCCTGATAGTCATATTTAATGAGATAGAAGAATATTTGTCGGCCAGGCGCAGTGGCTCACGCTTGTAATCCCAGCACTTTGGGAGGCCGAGGCGGGCGGATCACGAGGTCAGGAGATCGAGACCACGGTGAAACCCCATCTCTACTAAAAATACAAAAAATTAGCCAGGCGTGGTGGCGGGCGCCTGTAGTCCCAGCTACTCTGAGAGGCTGAGGCAGGAGAATGGTGTGAACCCGGGAGGCGGAGCTTGCAGTGAGCCGAGATCGCGCCACTGCCCTTCAGCCTGGGCGACAGAGCAAGACTCTGTCTCAAAAAAAAAAAAAAAAGAAAAAAAGAATATTTGTCAAACATCAACTAATTGGAAGTTCCCAATATGAAAGTTTAATTTTCTCAAAAGATTCATGTTTATAAATTTCCCTAGTGTTCAGTAAACAACAAAACAATATAAATAATCAAAAACATGCCTTTACATCTAGTATACTCAAAACTGTTTGCTGTAGAATTATGTGCTTTTTTATAATTAGTAAACTCTCATATATATTTTTAAATATTATAATATTTTTTGTACCTTATGGAAATTTTATTTAACATAAATATTTGTTTCCTTCATAAAAATTATATCTACACATATCAGTAGATGAATTTTCATGGTAATAAGTGACTTTCAATAATTTTGTTTCTTCAATGATGTAAGAATTTAAGCCAAATATAGAAAATGCCAGCATCAATAGATTATGAATTAATTTACTTAGAAAAATGCTATCACAGAAGTCTATTTTATACACCATCAAATTATATTGGAATCTATATTTACTTTATGTATATTGTACTATGCCTTCGAAGAATTACTCAATTTTTATTCCATTTGAGTATGTATGCATGGACTACCTTGCAGAAACAAGATTCTTACACATTGACATGATCACAGATTATACGAATGAAACAAGAAAGAAGGAAGGAAGGAAGGAAAGAAATAAAGAAAGAAAAGAAAGAAAGAAAGAAAGAAAGAGAGAGAAGGAGGGAAGGAGAAAGCAAGAGAGAGAGAGAAAGAAAAAGAAAGAAAGAAAGAAAGAAGAAAGAAAGAAAAGAGAAAGCAAGAGAGAGAGAAGGAGGGAAGGAGAAAGCAAGAAAGAGAGAAGGAAAGAATGAAACAAAGAGAGAGAAATAGAAATAAAGAAAGAAAAAGAAAAAAGAAAGAAGAAAGAAAGAGAAAAATAAGGCGAGAAAAGACAGCTGTAACACAACAACAAACTCTAATCTAAGCAAGGACACATAGACATTTGAATCTCAGAAATCTTTGCCAAGACCAATGTCTTGAAAGTTTTCCCTAATGTCTTCCTCTAGTAGTTTCATAGTTTCATGTTCTACATGTAAATCTTTAATCCATTTTGGTGTGATTTTTGCATATGGTGAAAGAGAGGGGTGTAGTTTCATTCTTCTGCATATGGACATCCAGTTTTCTAGAACTGTTTATTAAAGAAACTGTATGTTCTTGGCATCTTTGTCATAGAGTTGACTGTAAATATGTGGATTTTTTTCAGGGTTCTCTATTCTCTTCCATTGGTCTATGTGTTTGTTTTTATTCCAGTACCATGCTGTTGTGGTAACTATAACTTTGTAGTATGATTTGAACTCTGGTAATTTGATGCCTCCAGCTTTGTTCTTTTTGCTTGATGGCTTAATGTATGCAAATCAATAAGTGTGATACATCACATTAGTGTAACCAGGACGAAAACCTTGTGATCCTTTCAATGAGTACTGTAAAAGCATTTAATAAAATTCATCACCCCTTCAGGATAAATAAACTTGAAAAACTGGGTATAGATGGAACATACTTCAAAATAATAAGGCCATATATCATGAATCTACAGTTAACATAATAATAAATGGGAAAAACCTGAAAGCCTTTTTTTATAAAAGCTGGAGCAAAAAAAATAATTCCTGTCTTTAGCACTTTTATTCGACAGAGTACTAGAAGTCCTAGACAGAGCAATTAGACAAGAGAAAGAAAGAGCATCCAAATTGGGAAAGGTCAAATTGTCTTTTTTTTCAGGTGATATAATCTTATATTTGGAAAAAATAAAAGACTCCACCAGAAAGTCTATGAGAACTGATAAACTGATTCAATAAAGAGAATACAAAATAAACATAAAAAATCAGTAGCATTTCTATATGCCAACAAAGAACACTCTGAAAACAAAATCAAGAAAGTAAGCCCATTTACAATACCTATAAAATAATAAAATACTTAGGAATAAACTGACAAAAATAAGTGAAAGATCTCTGCAATAAAAACTATAAAACATTCACAAAATAAATTGGAGACACAAAAATATTGAAAGATATTTCATGTTCATTGATGGAAAAAAACAATATTGTTAAAATACCTATACTACCCCAAATTATCTATAGACTCAAAACAATCCCTAACAAAGTACCAATGACATTCTTCACAAATATAAAAAAAAAAATTGTAAATCTATATAGAACCACAAAAAACTTAAAATAGCCAAAGCAATCCTGATTAATTTTGTTTACTTTTGAAGCCAACATTTCATAATGCCCCCATCTATGATGATCGGAAGAGCTACAGTCAACGAACACTCATGCTGTTTATTCTTGGATTTCAGTTCCTGGTTCCACTGTTAGCAACTGTGAAATACAGCAGTTATCCTTATCTGCTGGAGATGAATTCTAAGACTCCTAGTAGATCCGAGAAACAGCCGATAGTACCAAACTCTATATATATACTATGTTTTTTTTTTCCTATGCTTACATACTTATTATAAAGTTTAATTTATAAATTAGCCACATTAAGAGATTAAAAACAATAATAAAATAAAACAATTATCATATATTGTAATCAAAGTTATGTGAAAGTAGTCTGTCTCTCTCTCAAAATAGCCTATTGTATTGTACTCACTCTTCCAGTTTTCCTTTAATCTTATAACCAAGGTGGCTATTATCTGACTAATGGATGGGTGGGATATACAATGTGGATATGCTGGACAAAGGGGTGAGTTACATCCTGAGTGAGATAGTGTGGGATTTCATCACAATACTCAGAATAGTGCGCAACTTAAAACTTATAAACAGTTTATTTCTGGATTTTTCTTTTTTTTAAGTTTTAAAGGTTTTTTTTAATACTTTAAGTTCTACTTAATATTTTTGAACCATGGTCAATCCCAGGTGACTGGAACAACTGAAAGCAAAAGCGAAACTGAGGATAAAGGAGGATTGTTGTATATAAACATTATAATACAATAACTTAAGCAAAGAAGAATAGTGATAAATCCCTCATTTTTCACAGAAAGAAGTTGTGGCTTGTTTTGGCCTTTTGTTTTAGTCTAATGCTTATTCTTCAACTTTAACTTTCTGTATTGTACTTCATTAAAACTTTCTACATATTAAGATCTTCTATATGTTATCTAAATGATATACAGTACTTTGTTAATGACGAAATAAAAACAGGATAGATGAAATGCATTACTAGTGAAGTGACGGAGCTAATGTGTAAAAATATATTACAGTTCAAAACTGCTAATATATTCTCATAGAACAGGAGTTATAGTATTAGAATTACACAATTATCCCCTAAGTATCATGTGCTATTAAGCGTTTGTCAAAATTTACTTTTGCAGTATACTTCTTTCATTTTAAATTAGCTAAAATTTTCTAAATATACTGAGCTACTTTTCAAAAGAAGTAGGCACACACTCATAAATTTTCATGTGACAGTAGTCACAATGCTATGACATTGTTATACAGAGGCATTTATTTCTGAAATTCAATGTCTAAGTGTCCTTGCTTAGAATTTGTAGTTTCTGTTAGAATTGCTTTTTTCTTTCTTCCTTACTTTCTTCTCTCCTTCCTTCCTTCCTTTCTTCCTTCCTTCCTTCCTGCCTTCCTGCCTTCCTTCCTGCCTTCCTGCCTTCCTGCCTGCCTTCCTGCCTTCCTGCCTTCCTGCCTTCTTTCCTTTCTTTCTTTCATTCTTGTAATCTGCAATCATGTCAATATGTAAGAATTTTGCTTCTGCAAGGTATTCCATGCATATATACCCAAATGGAATGAAAATTGAGTAATTCTTCAAATGCATTACACATTGTCTGCTTATATTAAAATATCATATGTAACCCATAAATATGTACAGCTATTAGGTATTCATTAAAATTTAAAATAATAAATTAAAAAAACACAATTGACAGGAAACATTTCTGGTTCTTATGGTGTTCACTAGTCGTTGTAAGAAAACTTAATATTTTTGGATATTTCTAAGTGCATTTATATTTTTTTCTATGAACAAGAAATTATAATATTACCATTAGTTGATGCTGTTTTAGATCTTGCACATTGATCTTATGTTCTAAAGAAATTTTCTTTACCTCACAAATTAGATTTGCTTTCTTGTTTCACTGTTTATCTTGCTATTATTTTTTGCGTCAAGTTCTAAGCCCAACATTACAATAGACAAGTGTTGTTATGAGACCCAAAACACTGAAGATCAATTATAATGTTTTAACTGTTATTAATGTACTAATTTCAATTAACCCGAGTCCAAACAAATTAAGAGTTTGTTTTTAACACGCTACATTCTTTCAAGAGCAGATATTCTGAAGCTGCCAACTGTACACCAGTTGCTCTACAGGAAGTATTACATAATGTAAATATACATTTCTTACAGTTTAGATTATCTGTTGTAACATAAAAAGTGATATATCTACAGATAAATTCACTCTTTATTTAAATAAAAGTATAAAATTCCAAAAATATGTCATTCAATGAGTATGTATTGACTGCTAACCATGGCCCACTGTAGATCAGGCACCGTTCTAAGACCTGAGGATACAGTGGTTAGCAAAACCACAAGGCCTCTGCTGACATGTGGACTGATAATGTTTTTAAATTGAAAGACAATTTTTAAGTTGAGAGACAGATAATTTAAAAAATGCACTTAAAATATATTAGGTGGAACCAAATGATGGTGTAGGAAGGGTTATTTACAGAGATTCATCAGGACAGGACACTGTGATAAGTGAATGTGAGACTAAGAGTTTATGACCAGAAACACAAAAGCAAATGCAACAAAAACAAAGATAAATAGATGGGACCTTATTAAACTAAAAAGCTTCTGCACAGCAAAAGAAATAATCATCAGAGTAAACAGAAAGCCCACAGTGTGGGAGAAAAATCTCAGCAAAGTATGCATCCGTCAAAGGGCTAACGTCCAGAATCTACAAGAAACTCAAGCAAATCAGCAAGAAAAAATAAATAATCTGTACCATCAAAAAGTGGACTAAGGACATGAATAGATAATTCTCAAAGGAAGGTCTGTAAATGTACAATGAACATAAGAAAAAATGTTTACCATTACTAATTATCAGGGAAATACTAACCAAAACCACAATGTGATACCACCTTACTCTTGAAAGAATGGCCATGATTAAAAAATCAGAAAATAGCAGATGTTGGCGTGGATGTGGTGAAAAGGTAATACTTTTACACTGCTGGTGGGAATGTAAACTAGTACAACCACTATGAAAAACAGTATGGAGTTTCTTTAAAGAAATAAAAGTAGAACTACCATTTGATCCAGCAATCCCACTCCTGGGTATCTACCCAGAGGAAAATAAGTCTTTATATGAAAAAGACACTTGCAGATACATGTTTATAACAGCACAATTCACAGTTGCAAAAATATGGAACCAGACTCACTGCCCATCAACCAAAGAGTGGATAAAGAAAATGTGATATGTATATACTATGGAATACTGCTTAGCCATAAAAGTAATGAAATAATGGCATTCGCAGCAACCTTGATGGTATCAGAGACCATTATTCTAAATGAAGTAACTCAGGAATGGAAAAGCAAACATCATATGTTCTCACTCATAAGTGGGAGGTAAGCTATGAGGACACAAAGACATAAGAATGATACAATGGACTTAGAGTACTCATGGGAAATGCCTGGGAGTGGGGTGAAGGATAAAACGCTGCACTTTGGGTCCTGTGTACACTGCTCGGGTGATGGGTGCACCAAAATCTCAGAAATCACCACTAAAGAACTTATCCATGTAATCAAAAACCGTTTCCCAAAAACTATTGAAATTTTTTAAAAATTACATTTTGCATCTTTCCTAAGAACATTATTGTGCTGATATTTTCTATCAACTTTGACATATGATTAGCTGAATTATTGGTCCAATTCTCCATACTACTCAACTCGGGATCCACAGCCTTGACATGGCCCATGTGACTTGCTTTAGCTAATGATATGTAGAGAGAAGTAACAATGAGCCTTCCAAGCCTACGCCTTGAGAGACTTTATGTATTTCCAATTGCCTGCTTGTCCTTTGCCATTGCTATGAGAATAACATGTTTCTGCAAATTTGTTGGTCCATCCAAGAGGGAAACATGGACCAGAGCCACCTCGGTCAACACACAGACCTGCAGGAAAAAGCCAAGCTGGGCCAATCATCACAGCCTCAGGTAGACTTGTCCAGACAAGCCTGAAAAAGATCAGACCAGCCTTATTCAACAGGTGGACACAACGGTAATAATATTTTTTTGTTGTTTCATGCCAGTAAGATTGTGCTAGGTAGTATTTTTACAACAGCTAACAGATGCAGTCAACTATATAGATGCTCTTTAATTTAATCTCCCCTTTAAAAAAAACTTGAAAATCAAAAATGCCCATTTTTATTGGAGTTAAATTTTTCTGCAATTTTTATTTGATGGGGCATGAAGAACTTCACGACGAAGTGTTTGTGTGTGCGTGTGTGTGTATGTATGTATGTATCTATATATGTATACTTTTCAATTAGCTCCTTTTTTAAACATCTTATAATAATTTAGTATACCTTTTGCATATAAGATAGGGAAAAATCTGAGCAGTGAACAATGAGTTATGTGCAAAATTGTCCTTTTCCATTCTTACATTTTGGTGTCAGTCAAAATTTGTTAGATTTAACTTTGTGTCTCAGAGTAAGTTCTATCTATACCTCCACTTTTAAGGGTTTAGATTTTTGTCACCAGAAGGTTAAAGTTTTAAACCATAAGTGAAATATGAGGGAGATACTGTTTTTCCCAGGTAGTTTCTCATGACTGTGATTGAAGAGATCCAAACAGATGCCCCTTTATCAACTAAGAGCTATAATAAACCCTAAGTTTAAGGAAACAAAAAGTTACTGGCCTAGGGCTCAGGGATTGGCCGGCTTGACAGCTCCCTAAATTCATGCAGCTATAAAACACAAAACAAAAGCAAAATCACATTCTTGCTAAGCTGCCTAGCAAATAAGAGCTATCAGGCAAAATATTGGACCCTTCTGGCCTCTGATTTACTTACTACCCAGTCTGATTGGACATAGGACCGGACTTAAAAACATTCTTTCCTGAAATACAGCCACAGACTTCAAGTCAGTTTTGGCCAGCTTTTAGAGACGGTGCACACTGTCTTTGTGCCCTGTGGTTCACCTTTTGAAGTAAGGAGCCAAATTCCACTTTACTTTACTACTAAAACACCACTCCAAAGTGAACATGAAATGTATATTACACATGTTTACCATTGCACATGCACTTGACTCACCTTATAAATATGAATAATTTCCCTGAAACGTGCTAAATATTTATGTCATTATTGTGTAATACAGACCTTGTGAAGCCTAAAAGCCAACCTCTCCCTTCCCTCTTTGAAGAGTGTGTTCAGGTCATGCCAGAAACTGTCTCTCTCTGTTTGCAAACTGATAGCACCAATAAAACTCTCTTTTCTATTACTTAACCATCTTGATATTCCTTTTAGATGACAATGCCTTCAATTGAAATGACTTTCTAGTTTTTGACCATACTCAGAGATGCCTGAATTTGTAGTGTGCTACCAGCCTAAGCCTTGATTAAAGAGCCCTGCCACATATGATTTAATCAGCATTAAACTTTGTTTTCCATAATGAAATAAAAAAGTAAAGGCATATAAAATTATATAAGATGATGTTGATAATGTTCTTACATAGGATGTTGATCCAAGAGAAAAAAACAAAAACAGAAAAAAGCTTGTCAATGGATTTGTCATTGACAAAAAGTACATAGGAGAATAGAAGAATAAAAAGTAGTAATAAAGGAGTGGATGATTTATCTAACTTATTAGACTTAGATAATCTTCTTGAAAAGGGAAACAATCAAATTTATCTGGCAACTGAATAACAATAACCCAGGTGGAAGGAGGAAAAATAGAAAATGGAATTTACACAAGTCTATATATTACAGGATATGACAGAGATTAGCACAAGGCATCCAGTGCTTATAAAATTGCAAGAACATATGTATAAGTAGACATATGTTTACTCCCTTACAAACCTAAGGAAGAGGCCTTGTATGTTAATGTGTTAAATAAAGGGTATGATACTTTATATTTTTAATTGGAATGGTTTATTAAGACCATATAATTATTAAACTTAATAAGAAATTGGAAATATGGCTTTCTGAGTATAAGGCAGTTTGTATTAAGTTGAGACAATGGTAAAATTTATAGGCAATCTATGTAGGCTTACTTTTCTCACACTCCAGGTATTTGAGAATAAACTATATGGCACATTTTTTGAATCTCCTGACAATTTGGAGGCATACAGATAAGAAAGTAATCTTTCTATCTTCTAGGTACTCTATTAAAAAATCTCACTGTAAAACCAAAAGCAAAACTTAGTCTTAAAATATTTTTTCTACATTTCCTTAACAGACTTTAAGTGCAGTGGTTATTATGTGCTGAGTATTTAACATGAGCCTGGTACAATGCTTCGCTTTCATGCATAGTTTCTTTCATTGAATTCTCATGCAGCCCTGTAACATAACATTTAATTAACTTTAAAGTCATACAACGAATATGAGCTAAAACAGCTACTCGAATCTAAATTTGACCCATCTTATAGCATTCAAAATTCAATGTGTTCAAGATAAAAATATATCTGAAACTACTTTTAGTGGTTTTGTAGATCAATACATGGTAAATGCAGTAGATAAATGAAAACACTACTAAGTCTCCTGGAGAAACCAGATATGATAAAAAATAAGGATTGCTATTAAATAGATACTTATTATTTCTTTGGCAATCTTCTCCTCCATCACCAAACAGTATATAATTGCATATATTAAAAATTTTTAATGCTTATATATTATGTGCTGAAGATACACTTCTTAAAATATATGACTGAGAAATTCAGGACAATTCTGGGCTATGAAAATCTCACTTGTTAATATCAACTAGATGACCTTAAATAGAACTTAGAAACTAAAGCCCATTGGATCAAATCCAGTCAGTCACCTGTTTTTATTAAAAAAAAAGCTTTGTGGGAACACAACTACACCTTCATTAATGTATTGTCTATAGCAGCATTTGGGCTCTAATGGCAGAGTTGAATAGTCACAAAAGAGACTTGTGGCCCACAATGCCTAAAATATGTAATACCTTGGCCTCCCTAGCAAAAGTTTTCCAACACCTGCTCTAGGAAAGTAAAACATTGTCCTGTAATACTAAAGTTAATTTGTAATCAAGGCTCAGGGCTTCCTGACAGTCACCACATAGCCCACATAGGTGTTATTAAGGTAGTAAGTAGAGAAAATCTTTGCTCTCAGAAGCTTTTTTTTCTTGCTATCGTTTCCAGGGGTCGTGAGAATATGTCATAATGTGACAATGTGACAACTCTCATTTTTGTGGGGTGGGCTTGTTTTTTACATATTAACTATTTTATCATGGATCTATACAACATTCTTTGAAAAAGTTATATTTATTCAAGGAGTTTCAAGCTTTATTTAGCAGACTTATCTTTCATTTGTTGGTTTTTAAAGTTTTCCTTAGTAACTCTTATTTTTAAAGTTTTCCTTAATAACCGTGATTGCATCTTGGTTGCTTTCAACCGTATTATTTTTTTTGTGCTGTTATAAATCATTCCTAATGAGCAGGCTTAAAAGTAGCAAGCATCCTTTTATTTATTCATTTATTTGAATAAGTATTAAGCAAGTACTATATTCTATATGTATCAGTTATAGAGAATAAATAATATATACATGCTGCCAAGACAGCCAGTTAGTCAAATAAAATCACGTGAGTTGATAAGCCAGATTTCTGTTTGAGAGAAGTTGAAAAATTATCCATTAATAGTTTTTCACTGATAGTTGAAGGCAGTGTTTAGAAAACGTAAGTATCTTAGTGTTATACCGGAAAATAAGAGGATGCATATATGACCAGGTCTTTTCTAATTATTTTACATGAGGTCATCCAGCCTTTTCAAATAGTAGATTTCTGGAGATTATATTTTTTATAAATAAATATTGTAGGATAAAGAACACAAACAATTTTGAGACATTTTTGTTATATACATATTTTTAACATGTGAAATCTCACTGATCAAAAAATATGTAGAGTCCATATAATATTTTAAAACAAAAGTGATTATATAAAGATTGCAAGAAAACTAAATTTAAGTAAACTATCTTAATTTTAAAATAAAAATAATGTTCTGAGTTTATGTAATATGTAATTCTTATGCCATAGGAATATATTGTAATCTCTTTCTAAATTATATCATTAGTGATTTCTAGACATATAAGTTTCCAAATCTCAATATTACTAGAGTAATAAAAAATAAGGTTGATCTGGTTTGCATTCTAAGTAATGGTAAACATATTTTATCCCGCCCCTCTAAAATAAAATACCGTGCCAATTTTTTAGGCTCTATAACCTCAGCTAATCACCAGGAGTGCAACTGTCTCAATGATGTTGTATTAGTCTCTTTTCACACAGCTATAAAGAACTGCCTGAGACTGTAATTTATGAAAGAAGGAGGTTTAATTGACTCACAGTTCCTCATGGCTGGGGCAGCCTCAGGAAACTTACTATCGTGGCTAAAATGATGAAAGATAAGAGGTCGCATCTTGCACCACATACCAGTAAAATAAAGGCACATTACTTGATCAGACTTCTTGGATTTAGGAGGCAATATATGTTACATCAGTCTGTGCTACTCAACTAGTTCCCAATTCTTAAGGTTGCAAGAACTGAGTAGGAAGTTGAACACAAAAACAAGCAAGTCTGCAGCAAATCTTCACTGCAAACTGCTCTCCTTTGGTCTTCCCCTGTAATGATCCTTGAAGTGTCTGTGGAAAATCAAACCTCTGGCATATTATGATACAATAATTGCAGGGTAGTTCTCTGGTTTTAGATAAATCATGTCTGCTTCTTCAAGTGACTATGCTTTTGAGAAACAACCTCCAGCTTGCTACTGGGTCTTGGTAGAGATGAAAAACTTAAAATGGCCTATTATTTGATCATGAGACCTGAAGTGTACTTCATGAACTGAATAATATTTGACCCACCAAGCCTTATCTTTGTTTGGTGGTAACAAATTATTTATCAAATAGAAATGATATATACACAACCATCCTGTGGAAGGTCTTTCAGGAACAATAAACAGCAAGAGAAAGTTTCTTAGACTCCCTTGATGCCCACACCTGTTGCTTTGGCTTAATCCACACTATGGCAGCATGAAGAGTTACTGATGTTCAGTTGAACACAGAGAAAAGATCAAAAGGCACAAAAAAACTTTGCGCTACTTTACAACTGGTTCTACTTATAATATATGTTGGTACAACTTAGAAGTTCACAGCTATAATATCACAGTCCCTTTCATGTATGAGCCTCAGAGCAATAGTGAAGAAAATCTTCTAGTGGGTAGGATTTTAGCAGCTCATTTTGTTTTCCCCTTTATCCAAATAAACAGATGCTTAGAAATGATTAACACATAGTTTAAAATGGTTTGCCTGGTTCATCAAAAATTTAAAAAGACCTATATGATGATGGCAAGGAAGTAAGCGAAGATCCATGTGGATGCACCTCTCAAAATGGACAAAGACTGTGAGATATTTGAATCCCATGTAAATGTCTACATATGGCATTCATGGGAGAGGAATCTTTGAAAATCAGTTGAATAAAGTGACATACTTTATGGAATGTCAGATTTCAAAGTTTACTCAGGGATGGTAGTGGACAGGATACAGAAATCCATTGTGTTGGTCACTTGGACTCTCCTTCACCACGGTTTTATTTCTGACAAATTCCAAGTGGATAAACAGCAAACAGCAATGCTGATTTCCTTTAATGACACTGTTTTCCAGTTATTAATAATCAACCTGTAACATGTTTAGTACATTGGACCCCTTTGATCATGAACGGGCCAGAGATTTGTTGCACTCATTAAAATAATCATGAATTCTGAAGATGAGTTGAACCTCTAGTCTCGTGATCCTGCTATCAGAACTACCATGAATGAACCCTTGGAATGCCCTTTTAATTGCCATGATAGTCTGCACAATATTACTTCAGATTAAGGAACTCATTCGGAAACAAAAGAAATACAGTAATAGGATCTTGTATATGATACAGAAAGCTTTACTACATACTCCATCACTAAAAAGCAGTGATTTTAATAAAATGGCACGGCTTAATGAAAATTCAGTAATGGTGCTAACTTGAAGGCCACAATCTGAATGTGTAATATTTTATCTTAAAGGATTTAGTGCATGTGCTGAATCAGGATTCAATATATAATGAGATGTGTCTCGAGACAAATTTATTTTTTGCCCAGATGGATGAAAAGGCTCATCCATACCTCTGCCCCGGTTCGCAATTCTCCTACCTCCAGTAGTGGTTACAGGATGCACCACCATCCACTTATGTTTTTTAGTAGACAGGTTTTCCATTTTTGGGTGGTCCCGAATTCCAACCTCAGGTGATCTGCCTGACTCGCCTTCCAAAGTTTGGGTTACAGTTGCCGGCCTGTGATGTGTAGAGACATGAGCAGAGTAAAAGTGTGGGTGTTTTCATAAAGATTTGCTTTTAATTACTGCCACTTGGGCCCTACAATTTGAAGTTCTTGGATCTCAAAAGAGACTAGTTCCATGAATTGAAGCAGCAGTAGTTACATTTAATTGGAGGTTGAGACTGCTACTGGGTCATTTTGTTTTCCTTTTTTGCTACTGAAACAGAAGGCAAAGAATGCTTTGTTTTTTGTTTTAGTTTTGGTTTTCTTATTTTGAATGACTGATCCAGAGTACCCAGTGGATATTAGTTTCCTGCCACAGAGTAGGGACAGAGAGAATTAAGTCTAGCATCCAGGAAATATTCTCGGGCAATTTTTAGTAGTTTCATACCCAAGAGCAAATGATAGTAAAAAATTATAGCAATCAAAGAGAACTCAAGAGTATGTAGAATGCTGACCTTTAATGAATGAAGTTTCAGGTCACCCTATGCATGGACCAAGTCTACTTTTGGACCTGTCTGGGGGCAAAGAAAGCGTGGAATATGTAGGGGATTTAAAGGTTACTGATATTAGCGGTGACTTTGTAATCAGTTACTAAATTAAGAACCATAACAGCTGCACGTATCTTCATTTCTTATGTGTATCATTAAATAGATTTTTATACAGTAACTTAATTATTTTTATCTCTCCTCATTTCTTTATTACTTAATAGATATTTTGTTGCAAGTTAAGTTTATAATTTAATCTTTAGAAAGAGAATGTTCAGTTGAGACTGTTATCAGAAGGAGAAGTAACATAGCCCAGAAATGGATAGAACTTATGACAATTGTTTCCAATAAATGAAATGTAATTACTATTGAGACTTTATGTCTTCTCAATTTGGTGACAGGATGAGAGTATCTTTGATTCTATAAAACAGGCATTAGAAAAAAAAATAGGTCATGGGCCAAATTCACCCTTCAGCTTGTTTTATACCACATGCAGCCTAAGAATGTATCTGTGGCTTATTTTGTTTTGCTGTTTACATTTTAGAGGTTGCCATAAACAAACTAATACACAACAATAACAACAATAAAAATAGAATATGCAACAGACCATTTGTGGCCCACAGGTCCTAAGATATTTACCACATATCTCTTTACAGAAACATTTTGTTGACCTTTAATATGAAGGATAGTTGCACATCTTGTTAGTGGAAGCATAAAGTTGTTTCTTTATTGTAAGAATGGAAAAACATATGAAGAAGTGAGTGCACAAGTTCTTAGTAATTAAAGAGTTGGAGTTTGTGTCAACCCACTCTTCTAAACATTAGTTTGGGATTGGGGGCTGAGACACTGCAATTCACATTTCTCTGGAGAGGCAGCTGTCATCTTTTAAAATTCAGCCAATAGCATTGAATGAGGAAAACAGAAAGCTGGAGGAAAGAGTTACTCCTCCAATTTGTTTCTTGTTCCTTTTCAGCCTCTTGTTTTTTGTTTATATGAACATCGCCTAGCATTTCTTCCTTCTGACTGTGACAGTGTTTTTAATTTAATTTTTATTTTTTTGCTATGGAGTCTCGTTCTGTTGCCAGGCTGGAGTGCAGTGGCGCGATCTCGGCTCACTGTCACCTCCACCTCCCAGGTTCAAGTGATTCTCCTGCCTCATCCTCCCGAGTAGCTGGGACTACAGGCACGTGCCACCAAGCCCTGCTAATTTTTGTATTTTTAGTAGAGACGGGGTATCACCATGCTGGCCAGTATGGTCTCCATCTCTTGACCTCATGATCTGCCTGCCTAGGCCTCCCAAAGTACTGGGATTACAGGAGTGACAGTATATTTTAATGACAAGACTCAATACACTCTTTAGTTTTTTCCAGTACTTAAACTTGCGGCACATTTTGCCCTCCCAACAAAATTAGCCCCAGCCTGCCAGTGCGTCTTTCAGAGGTCTGGAATCTCTTGTCCTCTTCTGCAACTTCAAGGGCAACAGCCCCAGCTGAGAAGCACCCCCTACTCAATGTCTGAGTGTCAGCTTTGCAATGGTTTTGCTTTAATCTTATAACTTTTAATAATTTCAAGTATAGTTTGTTTCCTCAGTTCTGGGATGAGTAGTGGCTTCTTTTTTTGATACCTCTATGATATCTTAATGTTTTCCTATTGTCTTTTAAATATAGTTAATGGCTAGCTAATAATCCTTTGTACTAACTTCTCTTTATTAATAATTGAGGTTTCTGTATCCTGAATGGAGCCTGATTTAGGTTGACATGTACTCCAATATGAGTGTCAACTTAAAATCTTTGCGAATTATTTCTTACACAGATTGCTTTTTCAAATTGCTTTTTCTGCAAATATCTGAAAATACTTGTCCTGAAGCCATAATTTTTATGAGCTGATAATTTTAGATATGCAAGCCGTTGACATTTTATTTTCTAAGTTGCTTTCAACTAATTTTTTCTTTAAATTAAAAAAAGGTAAAAAAAATTGGAAATTGTGTGAGCAAAGAAAGACAAATGAATGAGTGATTTTGGAAAGCAATGTGATGATTCCTTCCTTTATAAGTGTGAATGTCCATAAATGGATCTCACAAGTGTTATTAATCTTACAAGAAAACTTGCCTCAGTAATACTTCCTCTTAGGAATTTAAAATAGATTGGGCATCATAAAAGCCCTACAGTAATTATTAAGTACATCAATTTTTAAATAGAGAACATTTACTATGCGTGTGTCTATAGAGAAGTTATACTTGCTGTATACCCCTCTGAATATTGTTGAAACATTAGTTCTAGCCTTACTGAGGCTGAATATTTCTTTTCTTGAATGACTTATTTCTATTATACATAAATCGCTTTGTTCATTGGTGGAGTTGTAATAGAATCCTAATTCAATTGGTTAAGTGTAGTTTACATGATTTCTATGAAATAGAAAATTATGGGTTTTTCACATATTATTTTTCAGAAAATGAACTTAAATAACATTAGCGTATGCTTTTTATTTTCCTGAACCATGAAATAGCCTTTATTGTGTAAATAAATATCAATTCAAGATAGAATTTTATAGCTGCAATAATATATAGCACATGAGAAGAATTAGATACAAAAAATGACAATAAAAGTAAAAACTATATAATAGAAAGCAGGATATAAGAAGCAAACCACAAGATATAAACTATTCATTTGAAAGGATGTGTGGAAGATACTTTCTCAAGCTATTACTTAGAATTTGTACACTGCATTTTTCATGACCATCACATCTGTCAAATCCTAAACAACTTTTCAAAGCATAACAGAAAGCAAGTGTTTGTTAGCTCGTCAGTTGATTGGTACATGTGTTTTTATGTCAAACTATTTAGTCACCTATTCTTACCATTTAATAAGAAGGAAATAATTTTATCAGTAACACATGTATCAATTTTGAACATGTTCAGTCTCATGTATTATTCAAATAAACACTTTACTTCGAAGAATACATGAACACGTGGGAAAACATTTCTTGATATCTTTACATTTCTGTAGAAATTTTAAATTATTGACAGAATGAAATATGATTTTGAGCATGGTGCTTAGATGATATGTATAATTGTGACTTTGGTATGTGTGAATTGAAATTCAAATTTGCAAGAAAATGACCTTGATTTGTGGCTATCTTTGCTTATTATTAATACATGCAAATCATTTTCATATAACGATACATTATACCGACAATAAAAATATGCTTTAGTCCATATGTATAAAAGAGAACAAATCAATGTGTTTTCTATTAAAATAATGGTATGTAGTAAAACGTTGTGCACTCATAGATGCAAATGGAAACAAAATCCTAAAGAATTATAGTGTCCTATATCAGTATTTTGTTTTTAGTTTTAAATAAAATCTACACAAATGTGAAATAAGAAAAAAAAATTTGTCATAAATTTATAGTGGGTTGTGTGAGATATATTTCTTGCTGTTTGAGTGGAAGATAACAGATAAGCCATGAGGGGAGGCTAGAATGATCCAATTGGTAATTTTTCTATAAAAATAACTATAAAAGGAAACTTCTTGGAGAAATAAATGATAATAGGATTGGTGCATTATACAAGGAAATATATAAGATGTGCATGCAGCATTTTAGAGTGCCAAAAATTCAGTGCCTCTCCCACCAAAAAAAAAAAATTTGTATATGCGTTGTGGGTATGTCAAAGTGATACACTACCCAACTGAAAGAGTACTCTATATCCAATGGTAGAACAATTTGAGAAAAAAAATTAGGTAGCATTTGATTATAAGCTAAAGTATAAAATATATATCAATGAGTCCATACTGTTTAAATAAATAGAAAGATAAGGGGAGAAATCTCTTGTGCAGAAGAATCCCAAACAATATATGAAGATACTCTGCCCTGAAGAACGTGGAACATAACTCCTTATTTTTAAATGTGGGCTGAACATAATGTCCCTGCTTAAGAACAGAGTGTGGAAAAGTGGGCACAAAGAGCAACTTTATTATGGAGAAACCTGACAAACACTACTTCAGCTAAGTGGTTAATGAGAGCATCAGCAGTGATGTCATGTTGATAGCAAGTACACTCAATATGGTGTGATGAAAACAGTATTTTACCTTCTTTGTCTTCCTCCCATAAACCCATAACCTTCATCTAACGATGAAGAAAAGCATGAGAATAACCCCACTGGAGGGAAACTATACCTGACTAGTACTCCTCAAATCTGTCGAGACAATCAAAACCAGCAAAGTATGACAAATAGTTACAGACAAATTGTGCCTATCAAAATAAGACAATAAAACGTAAAGTAGTTTCTGGATAAGATTCTGAAACAGCAAATTAACATTAGGTAAAAGCTAAGAAAACTTAAAGCATAGACTTTAGTTTATCATAGTGTATCAATATTGATTCAGCAGTCATATGCAATATATCATACTATTCTATAATTTTAATAGTAGAAGAAAGTGGGTATGGAGTATGAAAACGTCCTGGGCTATCTGCAATTTTTTTCTGTAGTTTTAAAACTACTCTAAAAGGTTAAGTTTATTTTAAAAATATATGTTTTGGGAAATACTGGGTGATGTTGCCCAAATTAAGTAAACACATTTTAACAGTATCTATTTCTTTTTATATTTTAAAGATATCGAAACAACCTGTACAACAAAATCCCATGACACAATTTACCTATGTAACAAAACTGCACTTGTACCCCGAACTTCAAAGTAAAAAAAGTGGTATCACTTAAAAATATTATTTTACACTTTTATAAGGGATTCAATTAATCTGTTATCAAAGGAAGAACTCTATTGATTTATTATTCTCATTCAGAGAAAGCACTTCATCCTTATGAACATTAAATTTCTCATGGGTAAAATTAATATATTAATTGCTTTACCTTAAAGTTGTTGAGAAATTTAACGGTATCATAGGTATTAAAAGACTTAGAAAATTATATTGTGCTATACAAGTTGTATATATAATTTCTCCCTTCAGATTCTTGACACTGATATATTATACTCAGTATTTATTACTACTTTGAATATCACTAAATGTTTATTATCTTTATGGCTATACTGAAATCTTTAATATTTGCTTAATGTAGAAAGCTCAATTATCAAAAAAAACCCATAACATATTGTATTGATAAAGAAACTCCATTATAAATATGCTGGCTTCTAGCATACTATTTTTTTTATTTTCTCTGCATCTAAGTTTTTCTTGTTTGTTGCTTACCTTCAAAAATGCTAAATAAAAGAAATCCCAGAGAGTATGTTTTTTTTTCCTTGTCTCTCTACGTATTTGTTTCACACGTATCCGTGAATTTATAAAAAATTATCATTTTATGACGGCTGTGTATACAGGCTTCTGCCCATCTAACTCTTTACATATCACCACTGTTTAGATATGTACAATACATCTCAATTTAATATGTTCAAAGTAAAGCTTTTACTCCTCTCCAATCTCTTTCCTTACCTAAGCATTCATAGCTCAATCAATGTCATGAAATTTCTCCCATCTATTCATCCCTGAATCTAGTGGTTATTCTCAGCTCTTCTATTTTTTTATAACTTTTATTCAAATATCAACAAGTTCTGTTTACTTTCAAAAAATTCCAAATGTGACCACCTTTCACCAGCTATTATCGTCATACTGCAAATCCATTTTCATGTCATCTACACTCTGCTTATTCTTTGTATTTTCTACACCTTATCCCTTCATAGCCATTATAACCATAATTATGATTTTTGCTCAAAACCATCAAACCTTTTACAAAATAAAATTTAAAATCTTTCTCAAAGACTGTACATTTTTACATGATATAACCCTATTGATCTTTTTGTTTTTTCTTAATTTTTTTCCTAATGCAACTCTCATTTTCACACATTCTCCCCCAGATACACTGACTCTTGCGGAACTAGAAAAATGCCAAACTCATGAGTGCTTTATATCCTTTGCCTTTGCATTTACTGTGGAGACTTCTGAAGTGGTCTCACCAAAATATGTCATGACTCTTTTTGTCATTTTAACTATGTCTTTTCTCAGAGACTTTGCAGTTCATCCTATGTAACTTGACACCCTGCCCATACAAAATCACTTTTTTCTTTTTTCCCTATTATGAAAATAAAGAGAACAAATTTATATGTTAGGTTGGAAGCTCTGTAAAATTTGCGCACAAGATCAAATGGAGAAGCACACATATGGCCCATAACAAGTCACAGCATTCCTTAGTGTCATATATCTTATCAAAATATTATATGCATGTATAATGTAATATCACAGCTAACGTTTTTAAAACATCTATGCAGAACAAATACGCAGAGATATATTGATAGCTTGTACAAGTTATAGGGGTTCTCTTACTACTTATTTTATTTTATCGTGGTAACAACAGTTAACACAAGATCTACTCTTAAACTTTTAAGCTTACAATGCAGTATTGCTGATAACATAGGCGGGATGTTGCAGAGCAGATCTCTAGATTTTATTAATCTTGCTTTACTGAAACTTCCTGCCCCTTGATTAGTAACTCCCCATTTTCACCTTCTTCCAGCCTCTGGTAACCACCACTCCACTCTTCGATCCTATGAATCTGACTGTTTGAGATAGTTCATGTAAGTGGAATTATGCAGTATTTGTCTTTCTGTGCCTGGCCTATTTTACTTAGCATATGGTCCTTCAAAGTTCATTTATATTATCACATATTACAAAATTTCCATAATTTTTAAGGTTTAAAAGTATTGTGGCTGGGCATGGTGTCTGTAGTCCCAGCACTTTGAGAGGAGGCAGATTGCTGGAATGCAGGGGTTCAAGACTAGCTTGCGCAACATAGTGAAAGCCCATTTCTACAAAAAATACAAAATTAGCTGGGCATAGTGGTGCATGCCTGTAGTCCCAGGTACTCAGAGCACCGAGGCAGGAGATCACTTGAGCTCAGGAGTTCCAGACTGCTCTGAACCATTATTCTATTTTTTGTATTTTTAGTAGAGATGGGGTTTCGTCACGTTGCCCAGACTGGTCTAGCACTCCTCAGCTCAGGCAATCTGCCCACCTCGGCCTCCCAAAGTGATAAGATTATAGGCGTGAACCACTGCGCCCGGCCTTGTGCTTGGCTCCTTTAATTCAGCAAAATGAGTCTGAGATTAACTCACATTGTTATATGTATCAGAAGTTAATTTCTATCTCTTGATAAGTAGCATTTCAAAATATGGACATATAAGTATTGTTTGTCCTTTCACTTGTTGATAGATTGTTGGGACATTGTCGGGTTTTGGCTTTTGGAAATAAAACTTTTGTGAATATTTGAGTACAAGTCTTTGTACAAATACAGGCTTTTGATTCCTTTTTTAAATAACAAAAAGTGAAATGGCAAAATGAAAAACAATTGTACAATGTTGTACCACAGTTGTTTCATGTAGTTCCTTACCTTGAATTATGTACATCTTTTCAATTTTAGCAACTCCAATAAGTGTAATGATAGCTTATGGTTATTTTAATTTTCATTTCCCTGATATAGTGATGTTGACAATCTATTTTTTCTGTTTATTGGGTATTTTTTAAATAAGCTTTTTCAACATGTTTGGTAATATTTCATTGTGTTACTTGTATTCTCATTATTGGTTGGTAAATTATTTACATATGCATTAATAATTAGATACATGTATTGCTAAAAATTTCCTACTGGCATTTTTTTCTTTTTAATAGTATTATTTAAAGAACAAGAGTTTCTCATGTTTATAAAGTTATAATTTGATACTTATATAAGAATCATATTTTATTTTACAGATTCTTCTGCAAGTTTTGTGTTTGAATTGTAATATTTGGGTTTATGGTCCATTTCAATTTATTTTACTTATAATGTAAGATTATATTTATATTCTTTTTTGCCATAGAATCATCCAGTTTTTCCAGAATATTTTGTTTAAAGATTTTCCTTCCCCCATTATTTTGCTTTGACACTTTTGTTGAAAATCAATTGATCATAAATGTGCAATTCTTTTTCTGGGCACTTTATTCTGCTTCATTTATCAAAATGTCAATAATTTCACCATCACAGCACTGTCTTAATTTCTCTATAATTATAGTAAACTGGGAAATAATGTTGGTTAAGTCCTCATTTGTCAGATTAAGTCTTTTTAGAATTTAACTTTTTTTACAATAGTTTATTGTCATGATACGCACAGAATCAGATGCACATGCTTAGTCAATTTTATCATTTCAGATTTTTTTCTTTTTAATGTAAGATTCTTTTCAAGTAGTACCATTTTTGCAGGCTATTGATGACAACAATTTCAATTCTCTTGCACAAGTCTGTGACCTCTATTGGTCTAACTTAGTAGTATAGTCTTGGGTAAGGCAGTGACCTGATCCTACATTACGATCCTTAGCTACAGTCCAATACTCTCTGTAGAAATATATAGTTCAGTTAACTTTGGAGTAATTTATTCTATGGCAAATCTCCTTGCCTAACATTGAGCCCATATCATGAGTTACCTAGTTCTATGGCTAGTTATTATTCTGTCATCATTATGTCATATCTCCACTGGAACTGTCCTCTTCTCTGACATGAAGTCCCATCAGGAAACTAGATATTTTTATCAGATAGTTAATAACATAAGCAAGGTTTTTGCAAACTAGGTTCCACAGGCCCAATCTAGATCACTGCAGTTTATAAAATATTTTATTGGAATACAGCCATTCTCATTCATTTATGAATTTTCTATGGCTGCTTTCACACTACGATGGCAAAGTTGAGTTACTTCAATAAACATCATATAGCCTGTGATATGGGTTGGCTCTGTGTCCCCACCCAAATCTCATATCGAATTGTAATCTCCACGTGTTGAGGGAGGGACCTGGTGATTGGATCATTGGAGCAGTTTCACCTATTCTCATTATGGTGGGTGAGTTCTCATGAGATCTGATGGTTTAAAAGTGTGGCACCTCCCCCTTCATTCTCTCTCTCCTGCTCTGCCACTGTAAAGATGTGTGTGCTTCCCCTTCACCTTCTGCCATGATTGTGAAGTTTCCTGAGGCCTTCAAAATATGTTTTCTATTCAGCCTGTGGAACTGTGAGTCATTTAAACCTCTTTTAAAATAAATTACCCAGTCTCAGGTAGTTCTTTATAACAGTGTGAGAACAGACTAATACAGCCTGTAAAGCTTTAAATATTTACTGTCATAATCTTCACAGGAAAATTAAAAATTTTCATCCATGATTGACATCAGGAAGTCATTTCTGTATCCAAAAATGATGATGCTTTTGTATCCAGCTGAGACATCAGGGGCCCAGCTAGACTTGTGATTGCACTATTATTCCATTTTATAATAGAACTTTCTGATACTTACCCTACCTTGAATATCTTGGTTCAGAGAAAACTCTTGCAAGACAGATATGTCTGGGCAAATCATCTATCTCCACTAGGGCCCTATAACAAACCAGTAATTTTTTCTCAAAATGTATATATTATTCAAGGGCTGGATAAAAACTTTAAGTTCAGAAATTAAAAGTCAAGAGAATTCCAAGAGAGTTTAATTGTCAGAGACTCCAATTAGATGTAAAATCAGTCACAGAAACTTTCAGTTCTGATATGTGTGAAAGACACAGGGATGGAAAGCTTAGGCCTGCCTGCTTTATAGCTACTTGGAAGCTTCCTGTTGTGGATACTACTACTCATTAGAGGCCCGCCTGGTAAGATGCTATAAGGACTCCCATAAAATTCTTAAATGTGAGATGTGTTCTTTTTAATACCATGGAGAACTATCAAGTGTTGTAAAAAATCAATAAACCGTTACCAACATCTCAAAAAAATAGATTGATTTTGTGAGTGGAAAGCCTAAGGAATGGTGTTCCTAAATAGAGTTGAGAATTGAAAAACAAAAATACAATATTTGGAAAATATCCATGTTTATGACTAAAAATTTATTTTCATATTTGGTTGTATATCTCTTAGATTAAACATGTTAATTAAGTGATTAAAGTCTAGATTCTTACAAATTTTGTCTGTTTTACTTACTAGTTTTTGAGCAATATTATTAAAGTATTATATTTAGATGGTATGTCAATTGCTCCATATAGTATTGCTCTTTGACCCTTATGTTTTTGAGTCTATAATTTTTGATGAATATAAACATTTCTGTATAGTTCTGATAAAAGAACATTAAAATAATAGTAATTATAACAATCTTATAAACTCTGGTAAGATTTTGCCAAATATATTATAGGTTTCAGTTATCAGTTCATTGCCTTTCAACTTCAAATGCATAATTTAATATATATACATAAGATACATTATTTATCTAAGTAAATAATAACATTTATGGCCTAGGTGGCTCACATCTGTAATCCCAGCACTTTGGGAGGTCGAGGCGGGTGGATCAAGAGGTCAGGAGATTGAGACCATCCTAGCCAACATGGTGAAACCTCGTCTTTACTGAAAACACAAAAATTAGCCTGGTGTGATGGCATGTGCCTGTAGTCCCAGCTACTCGGGAGGCTGAGGCAGGAGAATCACTTGAACCCAGGAGATGGAGGTTGCAGTAAGCCGAGACTGTCCTACTGAACTCCAGCCTGGCAACAGAGCGAGACTCTGACTCAAAAAAATTACAGTAAAAATAAAATTCCTTTAAGCATTTCTTATTTAAAATGAGCACAATGTCTAACTTTCTCATTAGAGGACTTATTAAAGACGTTATAATATAGAGTAAGGGACCTTTTGCATTTTCTAGTGTGGGATAGGGTGATGAGTATGGGTGTGAGAATATCCAGTGGCACCTGATCACAGCCTCAGAATCTGTTCTCTCAGCCCAGCACCAGTCTAGCAATTACCTTTCCTCTGCACCCTTGACATGAAAATCAGAAGCAGCAGGCTGTCCAGATTCCTTCAGCAAGCCCCTACATAATGTGGACTCCAGAGGGTTTCCCAGCGTCTTCAGACCAGCTCTGGCCTGGTTCACCAAGCAAAATTCTCTGCTATCCAGTGGCTACACCACAACATCCCCAGTGAAGGTTGAACCTCTTCCATGTATGTCCTTTGTTGAGTCCTCTCTGTCTGTCCTGGCAAAACATATAGAGTTTCCTTATATTTTATAGTTATTTTAATCATAATTAATTATTTGTATTAAACTTCAACCTGTTTAACTTACTGTGTGGTTTATGTCTCCTGACTTAACTCAGACTACTGCAGAATTTGTATCAGAAGTGGTCCCGGGGAAGAACTCAACAGAGGAAATTTAGACATGGTTTGTTCGTGCCTTTTGGGCTTGACTGCAATTCTGAATTACATGCCAATTAGAAATGGAATATGAGATGAGTAAACTGTGGCATACAATGGCATCACAAGTAAGCCTGCAATCACTTGTGGTTGATTTTGATGAAGTGCCAATTGAACCACTGGCCTTGGGAGCTCAACTGGCTTCTGAAACTTGATCATTGTGAGAGTGACTGTGATTATAAAGACCCTAATGTGGGTTATATTATTTGAGTGTACTTGAGTGTTAATAAAGAAAATGACAAGCTCATGTCTTTAACTTTCATCTCAAGTTATAGTCTGAGAAAGAAACAATTTCCGTAACAGCTCTAAAAGAGTCTCTTGTTTTTTGAATCTACAGATTTAATATTGCTAAAAAGGTAAACAATATTTAATTGTGTGAGTTGCCAAATTACAATGACAATTACATTCATAGCCTTTTTGGTTTTTCATGCCAAAGTTAGGTCATTACTTGGAAGAAGTGAACTGTGAATTATGAAATGGGTACAGCTGGCTGGATCAAGAAGCAACTGGTAATCTTGAACACCCACATATTTCTGAGACTTTTTTACTAGTAAAAGTAGTTTTTCTTTCTGTGTCCAAAACAACTAGACTTTCTCAGCTTGAAAATCTTGTGATAGTCTCAATTAGTGTACGTATCATGAAAAGAAATGCTCATTCTCCTCAGGATCCACCACAAATACCCTCCATTTCTGGTAGAATATAAATAGAGTCAAATCTAAGTGTGGTTCAAGATTCAGGTACACACTATGAGAAATAAATAACTTCTATACAAAAGAATTTCAGAACCCTGTTTATTATTTCATTTTCATGCTGCTAAAAAGAAAACATACCTGAGACCGGGAAAATAAAAAGGTTTAATTGGACTTACAGTTTCACATGGCTGGGGAGGTCTCAGAATCATGGTGGGAAGGGAAAGGCACTTCTTACATGGTGTTGTCAAGAGAAAATGAGGAAGAAGCAAAAGTGGAAACCCCTAATAAACCCATCACATCTTGTGAGACTTATGCAGTATCATGAGAATAGCATGGGAAAGCACAACCCCCATGATTCAATTACCTCCCCTGGGTCCCTCCCACAACATCTAGGAATTCTGAGAGATACAATCCAAGTTGAGATTTGAGTGGGGACACAGCCAAACCATATCATTCTGCCCAAGGCCCCTCCAAATCTAATGTACTCACATTTCAAAAACTAATCATGCCTTATCAACGTCCCTCAAAGTCTTAACTCGTTTCAGCATTAACTCAAAAGTCTTCAGTGCAAAGTCTCATCTGAGATAAAGCAATTCCCTTCCACCTATGAACCTGTATTATCAAAAGCAAGCTAGTCACTTCCTAGATACAATTGGGATACAGGTAGTGGGTAAATACAGCCATTCCAAATGGAAGAAATTGGCCAAAACAAAGGGGTTACAGGCCCCAAACATGTCCAACATCCAATGAGATAGTCAAATTTTAAAGCTCCAAAATGAACATCTTTGACTCCAGGGTTCTCACATCCAGGTCACACTGATGCAAGAGGTGGGTTCCCATAGTCTTGGGCAGCCCTGCCCCTGTGACTTTGCAGGATATAGCCCCCCTCCTGGCTGCTTTCACAGGCTGGTGTTGAGTGTCTGTGACTTTCCCAGGTGCACAGTGCAAGCTTTTGGTGAAACTACAGTTCTGGGGTCTGGAGGACGGTGGCCCTCTGCTCACAGCTCCACTAGGCAGTGCACCAGTAGAGATTCTGTGTGGGGGCTCCAACCCCACATTTCCCTTCTGCACTGCCCTAGCAGAGGGTCTCCATGAGGGCCCCACTCTGCAGCAAACTTTTGCTTGGGAATCCAGGCATTTCCATACACCTTCCAACATCTAGATGGAGGTTCCCAAACCTCAATACTTGACTTGGGTGCACCCACAGTCTCAGCACCACGTGGAAGCTGCCAAGAATTGGGGCTTTCACTCTCCGACACCATGGGCTGAGCTGTACCTTGGCCCCTATTAGCAACAGCTGGAATGGCTGGGACAAACGGCATCAAATCCCTAGGCTGCACACAGCATGGGGACCCTTGGCCTAGCCCACAGTACCATGTTTTTCTTCTAGACTTCTGGGTATGTGATGGGAGGGGCTGCCATGAAGACCTATGACATGCTCTGGGACATTTTCCCCATCGTCTTGGTGATTAACACGCAGCTCCTTGTTACTTATGCAAATTTCTGCAGCCAGCTTGAATTTCTCCTCAAAAAAATTGATTTTCTTTTCGACTGCATCGTCAGGCTGCAAATTTTCTGAACTTTTATGCTCTGTTTCCCTTTTAAAATGGAATGCTTTTAACAGCGCCTAAATCACCTTTTGAATGCTTTGTTGCTTAGCAAATTCTTCAGCCAGATACCCTAAATCATCTCTCACAAGTTCAAAGTTCCACAAATCTCTAGGGCAGGAGCAAAATGCCGCCTGTCCCTTTGCTAAAATATAACAAAAGTTGGCCGGGCACAGTGGCTCACGCTTGTAATCCCAGCACTTTGGGAGGCCGAGGCGGGTGGATCACGAGGTCAGGAGATCGAGACCACGATGAAACCCTGTCTCTACTAAAAATACAAAAAAATTAGCTGGACGTGGTGGCGGGCGCCTGTAGTCCCAGCTACTCGGAGAGGCTGAGGCAGGAGAATGGCGTGAACCCGGGAGGCGGAGCTTGCAGTGAGCCGAGATTGGGCCACTGCACTCTAGCCTGGGCGACAGAGCGAGACTCCGTCTCAAAAAAAAAAAAAAAAAAAAAAAAAATATAACAAAAGTCACCTTTGCTCCAGTTCCCAACAAGTTCCTCATCTACATCTGAGACCACCTCAGCCTGGACCTTATTCATATCACTATCAGCATTTTTGTCAAAGTCATTGAACAAATATGTAGGAGGTTGCAAGGTTGCAAACTTTCCCACATTTTCCCGTCTTCTTCTGAGCCCTCCAAACTGTTCCAACCTTTGCCTGTTACCCAGTTCCAGAGTCACTTCCACATTTTCAGGAATCTTTTCAGCAACATCCCACTATAGGTACCAATTTACTGTATTAGTTCATTTTTATGCTGCTGATAAAAATATACCTGAAACTGGGAAGAAAAAGAGGTTTAATTGGACTTACAGTTCCACATGGCTGGGGAGGTGTCAGAATCATGGTGGGAGAACAAATGAACTTCTTACATGGCATCAGAAAAGAAAATGAGGAAGAAGCAAAGGTTGAAACCCCTGTAAACCCACCAGATCTCCTGAGGCTTATTCAGTATCACAAGAATAGAACAGGAAGGACCAACCCCCATGATTCAATTACCTCCCCCATGGGTCCCAATGGAATTCTGGGAGATACAATTCAATCTGAGATTTTGGTGGGAACAGAGCCAAACCATATCGCCCTGGTAATACATATCACCAAATACCTGAGGAACATGTGTAGTAATGGGCTCTAATGGTGTTAAAACAAGGAGAGTAAAATATAACACTGAAACATTGATATATAGCTCTGTTTTAAGTTCTTTGAGAAATCTCTGGAATACTTTCTACATTGGCTGGACTAACTGACATTCCCACCAACAGTGTATATGCATTCTGCTTTCTCTGCAGCTTCATTAGCATCTGTTGTTTGACTTTTTAATAATAGCCATTCTGATTGGTGTGAGATGGTATCTTATTGTGGTTTTGGTTTGAATTTCTCTGATATTTGGTGATGCTGAGAACTTTCTTTCTTTCTCTTGTTTGATATATGATAAATACACACATATCAATGAATATTGATATATTCATTGATATATATGTATTTCTCAGTGATATCTGTTTAACGTATTATTTTGTACAGCTGAAGGTGCCTCTAACCACTTGTTTGTTTGACTGAAGCTTTTATGCATTGCTAGCCTACATTTAGAGGATTCTGAATGCCATTGTTTAGCTGGCATGACAAGAAGGAAAGAATTGAAAATGTTAGATAGGAAAGTTGGAGTGGATTTATCATGTCTGAAATACATACCCACTTCCTCCCCAACTACGTACCATAACAAGGTCCAAAAGATACTTCATTTACTGAGAGATTGAGAAATACACTAGAGGGCAACTACTTCTTTATAGTTCAGCAACATTATAGGCTAACCTGGCTTTATTTGGATCCGAAATAATAATTTAGAATTCGTCAGTGCTGCATTTGGTTCTTCCCAAATCTCCTTTTGAAGGGGTGGCCTGCCCCTCCATACCTGTGGGTATTTCCAGTCGGAATTATACTGCATATGCACCCAAGTTTTTGGATTAAGAAGCGTGAATGATGTTCTCCAAATCCTGGGGGCTCATGCAGTATAATTCTAGGACTTCATGTTGATATAAATTTTTAGTTAAGGCAAAACGCTTGTGAAAATGTTGATTAAATGTGTACGAGTAGTTTTAATTACTAGTGAACAACTAGCGTGCACATTTATGATTTGAGCAGAACAGCCCTTTAAGTACAGTGTTAAGTTTCATTATTTAAAAGCCCGGCTAGCGCAGTTGGTAGAGCATGAGACTCTTAATCTCAGGGTCATGGGTTTGAGCCCCACATTGGATGCCAGATGAAGGGGTGGCCTGCCCCTCCATACCTGTGGGTATTTCCAGTTGGGGGGATGAGAGACTGAGAAAAGAAATAAGACACACAGACAAAGTATAGAGAAACAACAGTGGGCCCAGGAGACCGGCGCTCAGCATGCCAAGGACCTGCACCGGCGCCAGCCTCTGAGTTCCCTCAGTTTTTACTGATTATTATTTTTATTATTTCAGGAAAAAGGAATGTAGTAGGAGAGTAGGGTGATAATAAGGAGAAGGTCAGCAAAAAACATGTAAGCAAAAGAATCTATGTCATAATTAAGTTCAAGGGAATGTACTATGACTGGACGTGCACATAAGCCAGATTTATGTTTCTCTCTACCCAAACATCTCAGTGGAGTAAAGAATAACAAGGCGGCATTGCTGCAAACATGTCTTACCTCCCACCATAGGGTGGTTCTTCTCCTATCTCAGAACTGAACAAATGTACAATCGGGTTTTATACCGAGACATTCAGTTCCCAGGGGCAGGCAGGAGACAGTGGCCTTCCTCTATCTCAACTGCAGGAGGCTTTCCTCTTTTACTAATCCACCTCAGCATAGACCCTTTACGGGTGTCGGGCTGGGGGACGGTCAGGTCTTTCTCATCCCACGAGGCCATATTTCAGACTATCACATGGGGAGAAACCTTGAACTATAGCCCACTTTCAAGGGCAGAGGTCCCTGCAGCTTTCCACAGTGCATTGTGCCCCTGGTTTATTGAGACTAGAGAATGGCGATGACTTTTACCAAGTATACTTCTTGTAAACATTTTGTTAACAAGGCACATCCTGCACAGCCCTAGATCCCTTAAACCTTGATTTTATACAACACATGTTTTTGTGAGCTCCAAGTTGGGTCAAAGTGGCTGGGGCAAAGCTACATATTAACAACATCTCAGCAAAGCAACTGTTTAAAGTACAGGTCTTTTTCAAAATGGAGTCTCTTATGTCTTCCCTTTCTACATAGACACAATGACAGTCTGATCTCTCTTTCTTTTCCCTACATCCTTTATTCTTTAACATTATTCCTATGTGCTGCTAACAGTTTTGTCTTTCAATACTATTTCTTTAAATATATAACATGTATTTATTTTAACTATAAAATTCAATAATCGCTTCATGGTTTAAAGTTTACTTCTGTTATTTTTAATGGTTTTTATTTGTACATAATGTGGTGTTTTTTCTTGCACTAAGAGACTTTTGACTGTGCATTCTTTACATTCCACTGGGCTTTCTATCTCTTCAAGACCACAGAATAAAGTTGCTTTCCTCGTGAGAATATTGACTTCTGCTTCAGCAATTTGCCTGAGGCATGACTAATATGAGAGTACATTAAACTAAATTAAATTCTCTGCTTGAATCTTTGTGGACCACACAGCATGGATGTGGGCTACAAAAGTATCTGATGTCTTGCTATGGTTATAAGTTCTTAGGAATGATTTTGTTTTATCTCTAACCAAATTAAAGTGGAGAGAAACAAGCATCTCTGTGTCCCTTTCTGTGTATTGAGTTTGATTTCTGGTATACCCTTTTACCATTCTAATATTTGTAGTAATCTCCTATGAGATTATATAACTGGGACAGATCCTAACTGGTAGCCCCTCTTCCTAGCACTCTGTGAATCAGAAAGCAAAAGCTCAAATTTTTATTTTGCAGACAAACTCAGGAAAGAACAATGTATAGTTGATTATTTCACAGGCTATTATTTTGTTAGGTATCAGTCCAGTAATACATGCAAAATGGTTTAGTTTCATACAAAATTTTATTGTTTAAGCTAGAAGGAAGATTCAGTCTCCTGTTGCCAAAAACAGTAGTTAATAATACAAACACTTTATCAGATTTCCAAAATGAAGTATATCGCTTAAAAGTTATTTCAAAAATCCAGTAGGCATTTCTAATAACAACTTTAAGTAAAAGATAAATAAAAAGCAAAAACAAATATGAAACATATTTTTACTCCACATAAACATTATAAATGGTGAAAAATTAATAGATAAGTTCTGAAACATATACAACCAACCAAGACTGACCATGAAGAAATCCAAAACTCAAAGAGATCAATAACCAGTATTAAGATTGATGCAATAGTAAAAAGTCTGTCAGCAAAGAAAAGCTTGCGACCCAATGGCTTCAGTGCTGGATTCTACCAAACATTTAAAGATGAAATAATATCAATCATACTCAAACTATTCCAAAAACTGAGGAGGAGAGAGTACTTCTAAATTCATTCTATGAGGCCAGTATTACCCTTATATCAAAACCAGGAAAAGACATGGCAAATAAAAGCCACAGGCCAATATCTCTGATGAATACTGTTGCAAAATCCTCAACAAAATACTAGCAAACCAAATTCTACTATAAATTAGAAAGATAATTCATCATAACCAAGTAGGATTTATCGCAGGGATGCAAGGATGGCGCAACATACACAAATCAATCAATGTGATACAGTATATTAACAGAATGAAGGACAAAACATCTTCTGATCATTTCAACTAATGCTAAAAAAACACTTGATAAAATGTAACCTCTCCTCATTATAAACACACTAAAAGAACTGGGTATAGAAGGAACATACCTCAATACAATGAAAGCCATATATAACAGACCCACAGCTAGTATATCATACCGATGCAGAAAAACTGAAAGGCTTTCTCCTCTGATATGTGGAACAAGACAAAGTCTTTTTATTCAACATAGTACTTGAAGTATTAGCTAAAACAATCAGACGGGAGAAAGAAAGAAAGTTCTCAGCATCACCAAATATCAGAGAAATTCAAATCAAAACCACAATAAGATACCATCTCACACCAATCAGAATGGCTATTATTAAAAAGTCAAACAACAGATGCTAATGAAGCTGCAGAGAAAGCAGAATGCACATACACTGTTGATGGGAATATCAGTTAGTCCAGCCAATGTAGAAAGTATTCCAGAGATTTCTCAAAGAACTTAAAACAGAGCTATCCTTAGACACAGCAATCGCATTACTGGGTATATACCACCACTCCCCCCAAAATAAATCATTCTATCAAAGAAACACATACACTTGTACATTCATTGCTATGCTATTCACAATAGTAAAGACATGAAATAAACCCAGGTGTCCATCAATGGAAGATTGGGTAAAGAAAACATGAAGTGTATGCACCATGGAATACTACATAGCCATAAAAAATAATAAAATCATGTTCTTTGCAGTAACATGGATGGAGGTGAAGGCCATAATCTTAAGCAAATTAATGCAGGAACAAAAAACCAAATACTCTGTATTCTCACTGATAAGTGGGACCTAAGAATTGGGCACATATGAACATACATATGGGAACAATAGGCATTATAGACTACTAGAAGGTGGGAGGAGTGGGAAAAATCTATCACTCAGGTTCTATGCTCACTACCAGGTTGACAGAATTCATACTCCAAATGTCAACATCATACAATATTCTCATGTAATGTATATCTGCACATGTACCACCCTGTATCTAAAACTTGAAATTAAAAAAAGGGGGGCATCAAAATTGAAAAAAAAAAAAAAAAAGTCAAATTATTTGTATTAGTCTGCTCTCATGCTGCTAACGAAGACATAACCAAGACTGGGCAATTTATAAAGGAAAGATATTTAATAGGCTCACAATTTCACAGGGCTGGGAGGACTCAGGAAGCTTACAATCATGACAGAAGGGGAAGCAAACATGTCCTCCTTCACATGGCACCAGGAAGAAGAATGATCAAAGAGGGGAAATGACACTTATAAAACCATCAGATCACGAGAGAACTCACTATCACAAGAACAGCATGGCATAAATCACCTCCATGATTCAATTACCTCCCACCAGGTCCCCTCAAAACATGCGAGTACTATGGGAACTACAATTTAAGATGAGATTTGGGTGGCTACACAAAGCCTAATCATTCAAAATCTCATGTTCTCACATTTTAAAGCACAATCATGCCTTTCTACAGTCCCCCAAAGCCTTAACTCATTCCAGCATTAACTCAAAAGTCCAAGTCCAAAGTCTTATCTGAGATGAAGCAAATTCCCTTTACCTATGAGCCTGTAAAATCTAAAACAAGTTAGTTATTTCCTAGATACAATGAGAGTACAGGCATTGGGTAAATACATCTCTTCCAAATAGGAGAAATTGGCCAAAATGAAAGGGCTACAGGCCCCATGAAAGTCTGAAATATAGTTGGGTAGTCAAACCATAAAGCTCTGAAATGATGTCCTTTGACTCCATGTCTCACAATCAGGTCATGCTGATGCAAGAGGTGGGCTCCTACAACTTTGGGCAGCTCCATACCTGTGGCTTTGCAGGGTACAGCCTCCCTTGAGGCTGCTTTCATGGGCTAGTGTTGAGTACCTGTGGCTTTTCCAAATGGATGGTGCAAGCTGTTGGTGGATCTACCATTTTTGGGCCTGGAGGATGGTGACTCTCTTCTCACAGCTCCACTAGGAGGTGCCCCAGTGATGACTCTGTAGGGGGGCTCCTACTTCACATTTCCTTTCTGTACTGCCCTAGTAGAGGGTCTCCATGAGGTCCTTGCCCCTGCAGCAAACTTCGGCCTGGACATCCAAAAGTTTCCATATGTCTGAAATCTGGGGGGAAGGTTCCCAAACTTCAATTCTTGACTTCTGCACACTGGCAGGCCCAACACCACATGGAAGCTGCCAAAGCTTGGGGCTTGTACTCTCTAAAGCAATGATCTGAGTTGTACATTGGTCCTTTTTAGCTACAGCTGCAGAGGTTGAGACACAGGGCATCAAGTCCTTAGGATTCATGGAGCTTAGGGGCCCTGGACACAGCCCAGAAAACCATGTTTTCCCTCCTAGGCCTCCAGGTCAGTCATGGGAGGGGCTGCCGCAAAGGTCTCTGACATGTTCTAGAGACATTTTCCCCATTGTCTTGGTGATTTACGTTAGGCTCCTTGTTACCTATGGAAATTTCTGCAGCAGGCTTGAATTTCTCCCCAGAAAATGGGGCTTCCTTTTCTATCACATTGTCAGGCTTTAAATTTTCCAAACCTTTAGCTCTGCTTTCTCTTGAATGCTTCACTGCTTAGAAATTTATTCCACTAGATGCCATAAATCAACTCTCTCAAGTTCAAAGTTCCACAGATCTGTAGGACATGGGTAACATGTCACTAGTCTCTTTGCATAGCAAGAGTGACCCTTACTCCAGTTCCCAACATGTTCCTCATCTCCATCTGAGACCACCTCAACTTGGACTTCATTGACCACATCACTATCAGCATTTTGGTCAAAGCTATTCAACAAGTCTCTAGGAAGTTCCAAACTTTCCCACATCTTCCTGTCTTCTGAGCCCTCCAAATCTCTAGGAAGTTCCAAACATTCTCACATTTTCTTGTCTTCTTCTGAGCCCTCCAAACTTTTCCAACATTTGCTTGTTACCCAGTTCCAAAGTGGCTTCCACATTTTTGGGTATTTTTATAGAAGCACCCAAGTGTCTGTGGTACCAATTTACTGTATTAGTCTGTCCTCATGCTGCTAATAAAGACGTACTCAAGACTGGGTAATTTATAGAGGAAAGAGGTTTAATTGACTTGTAGTTCTGCGTAGCTGGGAAGGCCTCAGGAAACTTACAATCACGGCAGAAGGAGAAGCAAACACTACCTTCTTCACATGGTAGCAGGAAGGAGAAGAATGAATGAAGAGAGGAAAAGTCCCTTAAAAAACCATCAGATCTCATGAGAACTTACTCACTTTCACAAAAACAGTCTGGTGGAAACCGCCTCCATAATTCAATTACCTCCCACTAGGTCCCTCCCATGACACGTGGGGATTATGGGAACTACAATTCAAGATGATATTTGGGTGGGGACACAAAGCCTAACCATATCATTATTCTTGTTTGCTGATAAGATAATCTTATATTTGGAAAAACCTAAAGACTCCACTAAAAAAAACTATTAGAACTGAGAAATTAAGTAAAATTGCAGGATACAAAATGAGCATTAAAAAACAGTAGCATTTCTCCATGCCAACAGCAAACAACACAAAAAAGAACTCAAGAAAGTAATCCTATTTACAATAGCTACATATAAGACAAAATACCTAGGAATAAACTGAAACAAAGAATTAAAATGTTTGTATAATAAAAACTATAACATTGATGCATGAAATTGAAGAGGACACCAATTCTTATAAAATAATATGAAAGAAGCTACAAAAACAATGAAAAATAAATAAAAAATGAGTATTTTAAGTAAAATAGTGCATTGAACTTTACATTATTAATTAGACTATAATAATGTCAACTGAACATGGATGATTGAAATACCTGTCTAAATACATTCACAAACATATATATTCTTACATTACAGAAGGAAATACATGCACATATATTGAGCAAATGTCTATTAAAACTTCACACAATATTTTAAAAGATCAACATGATATTAAATCGCATAACACAGCATTCTCAGCAAGACAAATATCTAAGAAAAATATTTTTGGTAAGAAGAATATGGTAGACTTATTGTTTGTTGAATTTTGTACTAATGTGCTATGTAAGAATTATAACCATTATCATTTTGCAAATGAGAAAATGAAAATTAAAAAATTAATAATTATATCTAGGATTACCTTGGGTAAAAGTTGAAAATATAATGCCTAAACACGTATTTTAAGACTCCTAAGCCAGTGCTATTCCTCTGTTTCATAGTACTTACATTGTTTTAAAACAATCAAAATTGGCTGTATTACCTCCTTAATTCTGTGAAACTTGCTCAGTTTCACATGCTGTGTAGCTAGTTCTAGGACGGGAGATGACATGGGGATTTGTAATTTGTGTCACATGTTATAGAAACAAATGATATAAATATAATCTGAGAAAAGTCTGCTTCCAGAATAGGTGAATTTAAGAGAGTATATTTCCCCTACTACCAAAACAAACAAAAGAAAAAACGGAACAAACCAAAAAATCACCAAAGATAAAACATGTAAAACAAGGGTTTTCAGACATTTAAGTATAAAATAGCACAGGTGAGTGATCCATGAGAAAGACAGATAAAATGAATTGAACCTATAATTGGCTTAGCATACTCCCTGGAATGCTTTATTGGATGCAATGTCAAAAAAGGTGCTTGGAAACCGGTTTTCATGAACTAAGGAAATAGGAGTGGGAAGCTGAAGAGGCCAGTCAGCTAAAATATGGACAGAAGCGAGTGCTCAGGTGACAACTGTGTAGGAAAACAGCTCTGAGTTCTACAAAGCCTCCTTCCCTACCTAGGTTTTTGGCTGCCTACAAATCAGCCTCTATATGTGAGAAAAACACCTGAGATCAAAGCAAAGATCACCCAAAAGGAAAAGATGGAAAAATACCTGTAGCTTACGCAAAGCTGAAAATAATTCTGTTGCCACTAGTCAGACTGGAAAACCTAATAACTGAAGGGGAATAGGAAAGAGTATTTAGCAGATTATTGTCTCAATAGTGGGCCAACATTATTCCTAAATTAAAGACTACTCTGGTCTCACAAAACAAATCAAAAAGAGTATCTAAAATTTTTCTATCATGTACTGATTTATTCCAGCAAATGGAAGATTTTCTTATTTTGTTGTTGACTTTTTTTTTTTTTAGGTTCAGTGGTACATGTGCAGGTTTGATATCCAGGTAAATTTTATCACTGGGGTTTGTTGTACAGATTATTTCATCACCCAGTTGATAAGCACAGTACCTGATGGGTAGTTGTTCGCACTTACCCTTCTACCTCCCTCCACCCTCAAGTAGGGCCTGGTGTCTGTTGTTCCCTTCTTTGTGCCCATGTATACTCAATGTTTTGTTCTCACTTATGAGAACTAAACTAAATCCAGTAATAGGATTACTGGGTCAAATAGAAATTCTGCTTTGAGTTCTTTGAGAAATCACCAAATTACTTTTCATAATGGCTGAACTAATTTACATTCCCACCAGCAATGTATAAGAGTTCCCTTTTTGGGAGGCCGAGGCAGGCAGATGACTTGAGGTCAGGAGTTCAACACCCGCCCAGCCAACATGGTGAAACCCCATCTTTACTAAAAGTACAAAAATTAACCGAGCATGGTGGTGGACACCTGTAATCCCAGCTACTTGGGAGGCTGAGGCAGTTAAATTGCTTAAACCCAGGAAACGGAGGTTGCAGTGAGCCAAAATCACGCCATTGCATCTAGTCTGGGCAACAAAAGCAAAACTCTGTCTCAAAAAACAAAAAACAACAACAAAAAAAAAACAGTTCCTTTTTTCCATAACTTGTCAGCATCTGTTATTTTGTTGACTTTTTAATAATCACCATTTTGACTGCTGTGAGCTGTAAATGGCATTTTATTGTGGTTTGGATTTGCATTTCTCTAGTGATCAGTGATGTTGAGCATTTTAAAGTATGTTTTTGGGCTGCATGTATGTCTTCTTTAGAAAAGTGTTTGTTCATGTTTTGCCCACTTTTTGATGGGGTTGTTTGTTTTTTTGCTTGTAAATTTGTTTAAGTTTCTTATAGATTCTGGATATTAGACCTTTTTGGATGCAAAGTTTGCAAATATTTTCTCCCATTCTGTAGGTTGTCTGTGCACTCTCTTGATAGTTCATTTTGCTATGCAGAAGCTCTTTAGTTTAATTAGGTCTGATTTATTAATTTACATTTTTGTTGCAATTGCTTTTGGCCTTTTGTCATGAAATATTTGCCCGTTCCTATGTTGGGCATGGTATTTCCTAGGTTACCTTCAAGAGTTTTAATAGTTTTGGGATATATATTTAAATCTTTAAACCATATTTAGGTGATTTATGTAGACGGTAAAAGGAAGGTGTCCAGTTTCAATCTTCTGCATATGGCCCAGCCAGTTATCCCAGCACCATTTATTGAACGATGAGTCCTTTTCCAAATGCTTGTTTTTTGTAGACTTTGTTGAAGATCACATGGTTGTAGGCGTGCAACATTATTTCTGGGCTTTCTATTCTGGCCTATGTGGAATCTGCTGTCCTGGAGGTGTTGAAGTGTTCCTGAACTGCTGGTCACAACAATCCAATGGGTGGTGACAGCCAAAGTGCTTCACCAGGTGATGGCAGTGGGATGTGTGCTCACCTGCATGTGCCAGCAGCAGTGGCAGCTGCTCATTGGCTGGGGTGAGGTGCTAATGGGCATAGGGCTGGCAGCCTCCATGTATGTTCACTTTAGTGGTGGTGGTGCAGGACCAGCGGCATCCATGGACACATTCTCATTGGCAGCAGTGTTGGTGATGGGGGTGGAGTGCTGGTGGGAACAGGACTGGTGGACTCTGTGTGCATGTTCACACTACTGGTGGTGGCAATGTGGGGCTGCTGGTCTCTGTGCATGCGTTCACACTGGCAGCTGGTGGTGGGCGGGGTGAAGTCACATAGGCAGCAGTGGTAGAGTGCGGTGCATGTGCACCCATGTGCTGGTGGGGAAGGGGAGGCAACATCACCCACATGCATGCATGGTGGCAAAGCAGTGGGTGTGTGGCCATGGGAGAACGCACACCAACCAAGTAGTGCATGGAGGCTGTGGTAGACGGAGGTTGTATGTGGGCTGGTGTGTCAGTGGAGACCACTCTGCTGGAGCTCTCTCATGGTCAGACATGGTTTGCCAGGACAGAAAGTATGATGTAGGTCCCCTGGTTGTGAATGAAGGCTACATTGCAAGCAGGTGTGGCTAGTCTGGGGCCTCAGAGAGGGCTGCAGACAGGGGGTTGTACAGGTTGGACTGGCTTTGTCTCACAGGCAGAGTCACTTTGCTATGTTCAGGTCTGATAGTTCCTCTAGGTCTAATGTCTCCTAGGGGACCAAAGTGAGCTTTGGAGATGGGCATCCATAGCCACACTCCACTGCAGATGTTCCCACGCAAATACTCTGGACTTCACCCAGGCTGGAGTCCTGCCCCTACCACTTCTCTAAGTATCTAAGCAGCCCTCTCCCTCCCAGCTCAAGTGTCCATGGGAGTTGTGGAGTCTCCTGTTAACAGGATTTCAGAGGCCTGTGGTGACAGCAGGTTGCTCCTCACCTTCTTAACTCGTGCCTTCTCCAGGAGTTGTTGAGGCCAGGAATGAGTCCCAGTGTGTGGTAGCCCTGTCCAGAGTTTCAAGCTTCCTTGTTCTTCAGCCCAACATCTGTGTCCTCCCTGCATCCATTCTCAATGCCTTCCCTCCAGAGATCTGCTCAGAGATCTTCTCAATGTCCCAGTGCCTGAGTGGCAGATGTTCCTCCTGGCTGCATCTAGTTGGCCATCAGCCTCTGAAAAGCCCATCTAAAAATAGTTAAACTGGCTTTAAGTAACTTAACCGAGTTTCAAAACAATATTAGCACCAAAATATGTGGTGCTAAAGAAGTTATAAACACGGTATCTGGCATTCAATAAATAAATTACAATATGTTCAAAGAAGCAAGAAAATATGACACATAGTAAAAAAAACCAAACAAACAATGAGAAAAGACCCAGAAATCACATATGTGTTAGTATTAATAGCAAAAAATCTTTCAAAAGATGCTAGAGGAAAGATTGAGCATGTTAAGTGGGCATAAATTGAATGAATAAGGATGAAAAATACAATGTTGGAAAGAAAATATGAACTAAGGCTACTGAGAGATTGCAAATGACAGACAAAAAGATTAGTAAACTTGACTATTTAGCAATGGAAACTATCAAAAATGAAGCATGAAATGCAAAATATTGGGGAAAAAAACCATATAAAGAGACCCAGAAAATGTGGACAAAATTTTAAATGGCTTAATGTAGGTGTAATAGCAGTCTTCCCTGGAGGATAGAGGACAGAAAATCATTGAAGAAAATAGAGGCTGAAAAACTCCAAATTCAATAAAAATGATAAACTCAGATCCAATAAGCTGAATAAACTCTTAGCACAACAAATATAAATTACACCAATAAATATCAAAGTCAAGTTGCTTAAAATGAGTAAAAAATGAAAAACTTAAAAGCAGCTAGAGAAAACAGCATACATGCACAAATGATAAATGTGAAGAATAACAGAAACTTCTCATCGTAGAAAATACACTCTAAAAGATAGTAGAGCAACTTCTTTAAAATGGAAAGAAAAGAATTAATTTAGTATTGTATACCAAGTAAAATTACCATTACATACAAAGGGTAAAATATGTATGTATTGCAGACCTACAAAAGCTAAAAGAATTCAACAATTTCAGAACTGCACTACTAGATATGTTAAAGGAAATTCTTCAGGCAGAAGTAGAATAGTTCCATATGCAAATCTGTATTTATACAGGAATATAAATGTGAGACTGAACTTTCTTTAGAAGATAAGTCACTGAATAAGCAAAAATAGTACTAATGTATTGTGGTGCTTATTACATAAGTATATGTAAAATGTATGACAAAATTATGCATTTAGAAATAGAGATATGGAAGAATAGTGTTGGAAGGATGTTATATTCTGTGTGAAGTGATATTACTGCAAGGTAGACAATGATAATTTAAAGTATATACTACAAACCGTCAAAAACTACAAAAGTAAAGAAAAATAATACTTAATAAACTAACAGATAATATAAAATATAGCAAAATACTTAATGTCAAGTAAAGCAGAAAGAAACAAAAATGTTTAGAAAAAATAGCATGACAAATTTGAACCCATTTATACTAAAAATAACTTTAAATCTAAATGATCTTAGCACAATTAAGAGGGTGAAATTGTCACACAGATGAAATGCAATGGGTAGTACTAAACTATATGCTACCTATAAAAAATCACTTTAAAAATAAAAATATAAATATGGCAGACTAGCCCCAAGTGTCTACTGAGCACTTGAAATTAGCCTGATCCATATTGAGATGTCTTGGAAGTATAAAAATACACACTAATTTTGTTGACTTAATGTAAAAAAATACTTCAAGAGTAATTTTATGTTTATTACATGATGAAAGTATGATATTCTGATTGCATGGTATAAAATAAAATATATTTTTAATAAATTTTTTATTTTTATTTTACTTTTTAAGGTAACCACTATAAAACTTAAAATTTGTTAAGTTACTTGCATTGGATTTGTAGTAGACAGCATTTATCTGGAATATATAAATAACTCACAACTTGATAAGAGAATATAGAACTAAATTAAAAAAAAAGAAAACGTATTTGAACCGTTTACCAAATAAGATACATGAAGGGCAAATAAGCAAGTGAAATGATGTGCAATATCATTAGTTATTTGAGAAACTTTCTTTGTATTTAAGTACAGGTTTGCAGTTAATTTTGGCAAGAGATTTAAAGTTAATCCACTGTAGCTGGGAAATAGATTGTACAAAGTCTGAATGTTTAAACAGTGAGAAGAAAATAGACATTTCTACTAGTAAACTCTTTTTGTCTTGCCAATATTGAAATTACACATATTAGTATTACGTGATATTTTACACAAACATGAACACACAATGATGTATTCTGCTTGAATGGAGTCTCAACTGTAGAGAGAGCAGCGGTATTTGCAATTGCAGAGAAAATGAAATTATACTAAGATAGGAGCAATATGATAAAGGTTATGTTCTATCTAGATCTTCCATTGTTACATTCTATCTAGATCCTCCATCAAGAGAACCTGCTATGTGAAGTATATTTGACTCACTCTCCAGCCACATCTTTGTTCTGTTTCTCCCAGGCTTCTTACAGTCACTAAACTCAGCAAAGGACCTGGAAATATGCCATTCTTTCCTGGATATGGGATCTTTCTATGAGCAACTTTTGTTAGAAGATTCCCATAGATCTGATCAAAACTTTCTTAGAGCTGCACTGCAGCCAGCAGATTTTTCTATCCACTCTATTTTTCTCTCTCTCCTTTAAAAGGTATTAGATATGCATCAAGATCTAGAATTTATCTGTGTTCTTCTCTCTTCCTCTTTATTTGTCGCAACTCTTTCTCTTTAACAAACTCTGCATATCACATCCTGCCTTGGTGTCATCTTGGAGAATCCAAAATGGCACAGATGGTGCAAAGAGTGGACTAGGAAAACAGGCAGTCATACGGTACTTAAGATTAGCTTCCTAGCTGTCAAGGAACACCAAATCTGGAGTGGAAGAAGGAGCATGGATATTCCTAGGCTCAGAGTAATAGCCTAAGCATTGAAAATTTTGCAGGTAGTGACCTATGGGAATCTCCACTGTAAATAAACAAGTGCCCTCTCAGAAGCTACGCCTGTCTCCTCTTCCGGGCAGTAGGAGATCTTCTCTTCAGTGTTTTCTTTTTGCAAACCAAACAACTTTGCACAGCAGCCTACAAGCAGACACATTTTTTTCAGTCTATTAGCTAGAGTGGCAGAGGCTTTTGCTTAACTCAATCACTGGCAAGGTGAAAGATTCCCCAGTTATTTGCTTAAATGACTAGAGAATAACCTTTGCACTTAGGTTGCATTTACTTTACAAGTCACGTAAGGGTAATAATTATCTATCATTCTTTTACTTCCCTCTCTCTGCCTCTCCTTCTTTCTCTCCTATACCCTCTTTCATATTCAATATCATTACCATTACAAAATTGTTTATAAGACCAAAATCTGGAAATAAATTGTTTATCCATATATAGGAAGTGATTATTTTAATAATGAGAGACCAATGTTATATACTAATAATCAGAAGGAAAAAATATGTATACATGCAGACATAAAATATTTATATTATATATTGTTACAATTTTTAAAAAAGCAAAACAAGTTTTATAACATGTCATAGGAAAATCCTGTTTATTATAAAAATATTAATATAGAAATATAGATATGGATGTACACATAGACATATCTAGAAAATGACATTCTTAAACACGGGTATAATATTTATTAGAAAATATACAGAAAACAGTTGTGATTTACATTGTAGAATGGAAAAATGATGTGTGAGTGAATTAGAAAATGGGATTTGTATTCTCATTCTGAATTCTCTTATATAATTGGACATTTCTTTTATAATTATTACTACGAAAATAATAAGAAAACAATTAGAGCAAAATGAAAACAGCGATGGGCAGAGAATCATTATATTATGTGGCTTGGTTTTACTTTTCTCAGCCTCCCATGTGTGCTGTAATGCCCTTACGTTATTTCGGAAGTAAATGTATTCATTTTCTTTCAAAATATAAACCACTATAAAATTATCTTTGGCTGGGTGTGGTGGCTCATGCCTGTAATCCCAGCACTCTGGGAGGCTGAGGCGGGCAAATCACCTGAGGTCGGGACTTCAAGACTGGCCTGGCCAACATAGAGAAACCCTGTCTCTATTAAAAATACAAAATTAGCCATGAGTGGTGATGCATGCCTATAACAGCAGATACTTGGGAGGCTGAGGCAGGAGAATTGCTTAAACCCGGAAGGCTGAGGTTGCGGTGAGCCCAAATCGTGCCATTTCACTCTAGCCTGGGCAACAACAGTGAAACTCCAGCCCCTGCCAAAAAAAATTATCTTCACAAGATATCACTTGACATCCTAGGTCATGCCTACTCATCTGTTATTTACTCATATAGAAGGTTTTGGAAAGAAATATTTTGACCAAAACTTCTATTTAAACTAAACAAGAGCTAGAGTTGAATAATATTTGGGTCAGAGAACAGTTTATCACAATTTCAACTCAATGAAAGCAGTACTTTTCTGGCTCAATAAATCATTGTGTCAAATAACTTTTAATAAATCAGTGATATAAAGTCTCAAGAGTTTTTCAAATCTATCCAACTTAAGTATTATGTTTCTCATCCTTTTTTACAATGCATGTTTTAATGAATATTGATTAGAATTAATCCAACATTTGTTAGTTTAATTTATGTTAATTCACGTCATACAATTTACATCTTAGAAATATTTTATGTTATTTCTGCAATAGCAATACACATGGTGCTGCAGTCCAGTATATATTTATAGTCTGATATAATCCCTATATTTATTTTGGAAACACATTTGTGTGATTTTTTTTGTTGATAACTAGTATCAACAAAAACATTATCTACAATATTTTTATTTAGCATGAATTTTTAAGTACCAAAATTACTGCATCATTCTTGAATATAAAGAGTGTAAAGCATGATATTTAACTCATATTTTTCACCAAACCATTCTTAATTCTTAGCCCTGTGCCTAAAACGCCAATGCTAACGTTCCTAAAATTATTCTCCTCTGGGGAAAAAAAAGAGAAGTTTTTGAGGAAGATGCCTAACACGACAATTTGCAGATACAGTGTATTTCTCACTCCTTTGCATGTTTCGTGCATAGGAAATTTTATTTTATGAAAAACTAGAGTAGGTCTATAATTTACTTCCACAGGTTTTATAGGACTGGAGAGCTGTTTGTGATTGTGGCTTGTGTCACAGAAGAGATTTTGTCTATTCTGACCTGATGTGTGTGCTTTTACCAGCCTCTCATGCTGAAAATGAGTTCTAAGTTTCTGCCTTAAAATTAATGTAAAAACTATTTTGCTTGATGACATACAGTGATGCCTGAAGTATTAGATGTTTTAATGCCTTCCTAAGTTTCAAACTAAAATGAATTTCACCTCTTTATATTTAATTTTTATGTATTTGTAAGTTCTTAAACATAAATATTTAAGAACTATATATTATAGAGATGTTAGTAGTGTTCTGTATTCACAAATTCGAAACATAAAGAAAAGAATGTAATTTAATTTTTTGATTCACATATTTATTATTTGAGAAAATTATTTTAATCCTAAAAATTTAATAATTATATTTTAAATGATTTCTTGTAATGCTTGAAATTAAGGTAGAAATGAACAATTGTTGGACTGAAATGCTAAACTGTGTTATTGCTTATAGGCTTCCACTGGGAGTCTGCAACAGTACTCATTAGGGTAAGGCTAATCAGCATTACATCAGGGAAGCAGCTAAGGTAGCAACTAAGGAGATAATATAAAAATAACTATAACAATTAAAGAAGTAAAACAAATAAGAAGGATATAAGAAATTGTTTAATACGCTAAGGGTTACAGTCATAAAAGAGTATAATGTAAGGTATTTCAAATGGATATGTTCTAAAACTCTGTAGTACCATGATAAATCAATTAAAAGTGAGAGAAGGAATGTTGAAAATTGGAAAGGGAATACTTGGAGTGTATATAAAACTTGAATATAAACTTATAAAAGAGCTCATCTTATTAAATCAAATTGTAATGCTAGAAGTGAACACTGTTATGTTTGATGCCAAACAAGTGGAGCTTTTATGTGTGTTATCTATCAAATTAGTGTGATAAGTTTCTTATTTAAAGTATGGCTCCTTAAGATATTCTTACATGGAGTTCATTAATATGTACCAGAAGAGACTTCTAGTTTATTAAAAAATAATTGATGTTAGGACAAAGAGAAATAATTCAATATCTTCTGCTGTGTGTATTACATGCATTAACTAATGCAATAGTTCAAATAAATATGTCCTTTAATCAAGCTTCTAGAACTTGGGATAGGGAAGTGAGAGTCTTTCAGATGCACACATTTTAATTTCATGGATAAAACCTTGAAGAAAGGTTACATTTATGAAATTGTGATTACTAAAAGATATAATTTAAATAGCTCAGATACTAATACGTATTTCATTGATATTTGAGTGTAAAATCACTTCCCTTTCTTAATTAAGTAGTATAATTGCTTAAGACTCAGACCTGTAATACATCCTATGCAGTTACCATGATCAGTATATGGTCTACAAAGTCACGGGGGCAGCAGATGTCTGGCTCCGTAAGTTAATAAACAAACCCGCATGGGAAACAAAAACAAACAATAAAAAAACAAAAACGACTAAGTATTATAGTTCTCATTCTAAGTCTAAAAAAATTTAGCAAGCCTGATAATGTCACCATTATGACCCATCTACTTTTCAGATAATTTTCATCCATTTTTCTTCACTAAAATTGTTCTGTGATTAACACCTTAATCTCATATCATCCATATAACAATGAAGAAATGGAACAGTGTAACTTTCTTTGGGAATTTGTTATGCCTGAATTGTGTTCCCCCAAACTTTTATGTTGAAGTCGTTGCCACAGGTAGTACCTCTGTGTGTAACTGTGTTTGGAGAAAGGACTTTACAAAGGTCGGTAAAAACGAGGTCATTAGCCAGGGTCCTAATCCAATATGACTGGTTTCCTTATAAGGAAAGGATATTAGAACATATACACACACACAGGGAAGACTACACAAGAATACAGGGAGAAGACAGCCATCTGTAAACCGAAGACAGAGACCTCAGAAGAAGCCAACCCTGCTGACAACTTGGTCTTAGACTTCTATCCCGCAGAACTGTGACACATTTTTAAGCCAGTCAGTCTGAGGTACTTTGTTTGGCAGCCTTAGCAAACTGATACCTACCTGGAATCAAAAACAACTAGTCTGCATAAAATTTGTGGTGGCACGATTCACATTTACATTGAATTTTAGGTGAAAAATATTGCCTTATTTAATTTGGCCTCACCTAACTATGACACAACTATATTAAATGTATTAAATTATGTATTTGTTTACCTGCTAGGAAATTTTAGCGTATAAAAGTTTAGAATATAAATCTTTTAGGTATAAAAACAGATAAATATTTTTGTCATAATCAATGTTCTTCACCATTTAGTTACATACTAATATATGAAGACAAAACATTTTGTACAATTTTTATCTTTGCAAGTAACACAAATAGTCTTTTAAAGAAACAAGTATAATATTTTAGGTCTGTATTTAGGCTTATGCTATCAGAATATACAACATCTGTAAATAATAAAAATAACAAAATATTAAAATATTACATTTGCCAGTTTACTTTAAAATTCAATTTAAATTATTTTAAAATTGCCTAGCTTAAAGTTTCAAAATGTTGTTTCTTAAAATGAGATACATAATGGATATTACCTCTTTTAAATATATTTATCATTAATGAAAATTTCATAATGCCATATTTGCATTTTTATTTTATTTTTTAATTAGGTATATTAACTTAATATTCACTTTATATTGTGGATGTTCATCCAATTTGATGTTCACCCACTTTTTAATGGGGTTGTTTCTTGTAAATTTGCTTAAATTCCTTGTAGGCTCTCGATGTTAGACCTTTGTCAGAGGGATACAATGTATTTTTCTGTGTTTCTCCCTTCTGTTCTCAAGACTGTTTAGAACATATAATATTCCTTGTGGGAAAATACTAATCCCAAGGTAAATTGTTACCTGTCTATTGGATAAAGCACAAAGTAGAGAAATATTGTTTATGACTCTGCAAATTCTTATTTGTATATAACCTACATTAGAACTCACTATTGGAAGCTGCTTGGGATAAATTACAGAGAAATTATCAGATTTTTAAATTGATTGTTGTATACATATATATACACATATATATATATATATATACAGACATATATATACACACAGAATTGTGTAGTACTAATGATTGTCTTTCTCATAATTCTTAGATACATTTTCTTTAATAAAGGGAAAATTAAAATGTGAAAAAAAGAAAATTTACAACAGTTAGCCAAATATCCAATAGAATTTGAGAGATGCTGCAAATTCTTTAAAACAAACAAAAATACTACAAATTTTTATTTAGACTGTTTCCACTGTCAAAACTTTAATTAAAAAATAATGAGCTGGAAGTAAATTTGCCTCCAAAATTATACCACATGGGATAAAATCCTATAGATATTCTATTTTTGCTTTATCATAACACAGTGATTGTTAACATATCTGTTTATACTTAAGGTTAATCTTTATGTATTAGACATAAGGTTGTATATAACCTTCTAATTAGATTTCTGTGAGCATAACTTACGTCATTATTAATACTGCCAGGTTTTAGAAATTGAGATGTACAAAATTTTCTGTAAGGGGCCGGTAGATGAATAGGGAGAAATAGGCTAACCTAATTAAACATTCATGCCTTGAGTCTTATCACAGTAAAAAGGAGAGAAATTTAGAGGTTTAGGAATATGTTTCTCTTGAGAATATGTAATGTGAACTCACCCTTGAAGAAACTGTAATAGTTCAATGCACAGAAAAAACAGGTAAGATTCAATTTAGCACAGAACATATCAGACAATTATGAAAGACAAAAGGACTGTGAGATGGCCAGATATATTAGGAAATAAATGTTCTTCTACATGTTAAAGAGTGGATAAAAGGAAATTAACATGAAATATTGTTCCAAATGATAACATTAAGAGTGGTTTGATAATCAAAAGAGTAGTTTTTACGAAAAAATTCTAAACTATAGTGAGATATTGAAGAATTTTGAAAGCAGTTATAGGGCCTCTGAATCTAGTTACAATATGGTAGAGATTGAAACAACTAGAATAACCTGAATAAATCATATTTTCAAGTATATCAGATACTCATTAAACAAATAAGTTTAGTTAAATTAAAATTCCAGAGAATAGAGATAGTTTGACTTTTTCTTTTCCTGTTTGGATACCTTTTATTTCTTTCTCTTGCCTGATTGCTCTGACTAGGACTTCAGCATGTTGAATAGGAGTGGTGTGAGTGGGAATACTTGTGTTGTTCCAGTTCTCAAAAGGAATGGTTCCAGAGTTTGCCTGTTCAGTATAATGTTGCCTGTGGACTTTCACAGATGAATCATTATTTTGAGTTGCATTTTTCAATGCTTTGTTTTTTGGGATTTTTTTCTTATCATGAAGGGATGCTGGATTTTATGGAAAGTTTTTTTCCGTGTCTATCTAAATGACTATGAGGTATTTGTTCTCAGTATCTGGGTGACAGATTAATTCATACTCCAAACTTCAGCATCATGCAATATACTTCCACAACAAGCCATCATGTGTACCCTTTGACTCTAAAATGCAAGTTGAAATAAAAAATCCAGAGAAACGAACAGTACTATCTAGGTGACACAAAATCATCAGACATTCCCACCCTCACTCTCTAGGGAAAATTGTTGAGTCTGAGTACAAGGCAAATAGTAGGTTTAACATAGGTAGAGGGATTCAGCGGCAGGAGAAACCAACAGACCTTTGGACAGTCAGGTAACCTTGTCTGAGAGGGTGGAATCTAGAACATCCCCAAATGCATAGGGAATTATTCCCATTGGATATTTTTTAAGGGCTGAGGAGGTGAAGTGAAATTTCCCATGGTTACAAGATGTTGTAGGCAAGAAAAAATCATTAGTTAACAAAACCTGCAGCATACATGTGACAATTTATTTTTTTATCAGGATTTTGAAATCAGAGGTAAACTGGACTTAGCTGAAGCAATAAGCTGATTGGCTTCAGATGATCAGGTTTTTAATAGTATCTTCCTGATTGAGCAAAGAGTGAATTCTCCCTGGCAAAATTATATCAGATTCTGGATCCACATTTTTATAAACAAATATACAGCATATAACTTCATGGCAGACAAAAGAGGACATGAATGTATGAGTAACATCAAGAGAGAAAAAAGAAGCCAACTTCCAAATGATACATCTGTAGGAACTAGCATAGCCTACCCAATTATAAAATACTTATTATAAATTCATCAAGAAAAATGGAAGAAACAATGGTGTATATTAAAAAAGAGGCAATCTATTAAAATCAAAATAATATTCTCATACAGAAAATCACAGTATCTGAAAATAATAAGGTACTGATCTGTCTTAAGTGGAGACTTAAAATAGAAGAAAGGATTTGACAACTTGAAGCAAAGTAAATGCATAACATTCACAAAAGAATGAATAGAAGATACCAGAGAATAAAGAAGATCCGAGACACAGTTTAAAGTTACAACATATGTAGGTGTCGTCTCAGGTGGAGAAACAAGAGAAAATAATACAAAAACAATTTTAGAAGGTTTATAATAGCTTAACTTGGTAAAAACTAGTAAAAGACTTTAATCCACCTATACAAGAATTTAGTAAACCTCAAGTCAGATAGTGTACATACACACACAAGGTAAGAAAAAATAAGTCAAAGTACTAACAACAAGCCAATGGTTGACTGTTGAGAACTACAGAATCTGGAAGAAAGTTGCCTCTTTTTAGAAATCTGAAAAACAAAATAAAAAAAGAACAATAACAACTACCAAATCGCCAATCTAAAACTATGTACCTTGTAAAATTAAGGCAAAATAAACATAGTTTAAGACAAACCAACTCTCTGAAATGAATGGAGATTTAAAAGTACGTATATATATACATCCAATAACATCAAAATGCACATTTTTCTCGAGGACACAAAGACAGGTAATTAAGATAAACTAAATCATGATCCATAAAAGAATTGTTAATAAATTTTAAAGGAGAGAAGCATTCAAAATATGCTATCTTCCAAAATGGATTTAAATTGGAAATCAATAGCAGTGAGATATATAAAAAGTCTGAAAATATTTGGAAATTAAATAGCAAATACATGAAGAACTGAATAAAAATGTTAATAAAATATTAAAAAATGAATAATATCACAACATGTGTGATAAAAGTTTCCAAGTAATTTGGCTTTGTCATTTCTTCTTTCATATCTATCAATTTTTACTTCATGTATTTTAAAGCTCTATCATTAAGAGCATACAAATTTAGGATTGTTCTTTCTTCTTGGTTAATTGACCCTCTCATTTTTGTATAATATGCCCAATCACTGGTAATTTTCTTTGATTTAAAGTCTAATTTGTCCAGTATTAAATTGGCCACTTCATTTTCCTTTTGCAGGCGTGTATTTTTCTATTTTCTTTTACTTTTATCTTGTTGACATCACAATGTATTCACTTTTTTTTTGTATCCAGTATGTAGTTGGAACACATTTATTTATTTTAATCTGAAATTTCCCTTTTAAATTTTGTTTATATAGGCCAATTAATTTAAATGTATTTCTTTAGTAGAATTCAAATCTAGCATTTTATTATTTATTTTTGTTTGTACCACCTGTTTGTCATCGTTTCTCTCCTCCCTATTCCTGCCTGCTGTAGAATTATTTAAATACTCACATTAATGAATTGACTTCTTGGTTATATTTCATTGTATCATTATTCTTTTCTTAGTCACTGTATAAATTAAACTATACAAAACTACACTTTCACATTCTATTTAGTTAACATTGTACCACTTTAAAACTAAAATGTTCTCATTATGCTTTGCATTTATTGTTCTATTTGGTATGTATAGTACATCTGCATGGATTGAAACCCCACCCACTAAAATATTATTAGTTTTATTCCAAGTGAAATTTATTTTAATTAACTTAAGTGGGAAAATATTTTATTTACACAGTTATTTACCATTTTTATTGCCTTTCCTTTAAGCTTTACCTTCTACGTTTAATTCTAATCTGACTTTTTTGTTTTGTTTTGTTTTTTGAGACAGGATCTCTCACTCTGTTACCCAGGCTGGAGTGAAGTGGCACAATCATAGCTCATTGTAACCTCAGATGTCTAGGCTCAAGCAATCCTCCCAACTCAACTTCCCAAGCAGCTAGGACTATAGGCACATGCCACCATACCCAGATAATTTCTTTTACTTTTTTTCTTTGTTTTTTTAATTCTTTTGTAGAGATAGGGTCTCACTATGTTGCCCAGGCTGGTGTCTAACTCCTGGCTTCAAGCAATCCACTCACCTTGGCCTCCCAAGCTAATGTAATTATAGGCATGAGCCACTATGCCTGGTCTCAACATATTTTTTTATATTCTTTTATTGGCTGAAGTCTTTTAGAAATAAGAACTATGTCTTTTACATTTCAATTTCTTCCACATGTCCTTATGAAGTGATTTAATTTTCAGTGATTTAATAATTTACTGTATGAGTTCCATAAATCTATTTGAATAGTAATCTGTATTAAATATTAATTAAATACTCTTCAAATTATCATTTTAAATATAGCAGAACTGAGATAGTTATATTAGAGAGAATTCTTATTTTTGCCATATTTATTACAATTTTTGTGTTTGAAAAAAACCCAACTACCATATTACAGAAATATATTTTCTTCTAAGTTAAAAGAAAAATTTAGCCACAATGATGAACAATATAAAACCTTAGATTTACATTCCATTGCACATTAGATGTATGGTTTTGGGGTTTTCCTATGTATTTCAACACTGTTTCCTTAAGTACAACAATATCATTGATGTATGAAATGAGGAAAAACCATAGTCATAAGCTTCTTTATGCAAACAAACAAAAATATATAAACATAGTTTTGTTTTTTTTTGCATATGACATGATCTTACATGTTCATATTTTGCATACGAGATCTACTCTCTGGAGCTCCTTTTTGCTTCAAGGTTGCTTGGTGAAGTTCTATTTAACTTTCAGGGTACCACTGTTACAAATTTGGAAGTCTTTTTTTAAATTTTTATGTAAAATATATATATTTTAAAAAGTTTCTGTGCTTATTGCAGGAGATTTGCTTAATACAAAAAAAGAAAAAACATCATTGTTTCATAATTCATAAAGAGCTATTGCATTTGTTTACAACCTTTCAGATCTGTTTATGCATGTACATTTAAAAAAAAAATCAACATAGTAATCCTGTTATTGTTATTCTTTAATCTGATTTTTTACTCTTTAAACAATATATTGTGACCATATTTTTTGGTCAATAAATACAAATATACATAGTTACTTTAATTTATCTATGGTGTTAAGTTATTGGCCAATTTCTAAATTATCTAAGTGATTATTAATTAATACGTATTTAAATTTTTCACATTCTGTCACTATTGAAAACAACGTATATTCTTGTATATGATTTTACACACTTGCCAAATAATGTCTCAGATGTTTATAACACTTGCTTTTCAGTCAATAAATGTTTTTAAATTAATCATTTGATTCTAGAAGTTTTAGATAAACATTAAGAATATGAAGATAGGAAAAAGAATTTCCTTACACCCAACAACAAGTTTCCTCTGTTACTAGGTGAGTGCAAAAATAATTGCAGGTTTTGCATTGTTGGAATTTAATGTTTGATATTGGAATACATTCTTAAATGAATGTGGTTATGTTATACATCATTTAATGAGCAATTCTTGCTTTATGTTTTTTGCTAATGGCATATTATTTGCTGTTTATTTTAGACTATGGAAATAATGTCAGACAAAAAGCAAATTCAAGTGATTTTTTTATTTCAGTTCAAAATGGGTCTTTATTAAAGCAGCAGAGACAACTTACAATGCCAACAATGCATTTGGCCCAGGAACCTGCTAATGAACCTACACTGCAGTGGTGGTTCAAGGAGGTTTTTAAAGGAGAGGAGAGCCTTGAAGATGAGGAGCATAGTGGCCGGCCATTGGAAGTTCACAACGACTAATTGAGAGTAATCATGGAATCTGATCCTCTTACAACTACACGAGAAGTTATTGAGGAACTCAACATAGACCATTCTATGATCTTTTTGCATTTAAAGCAAATTGGAAAGGTGAAAAAGCTTGATAAGTGCGTGCCTCATGAGCTGACTGAACATAAAAAAAAATCATAGTTTTTGAAGTGTCATGTTCTCTTATTCTACGCAACAACAATGAACCATTTCTCGATCTGACTGTGACATGTGATGAAAAATGGATTTTATACTACAACCAGCGATGACTAGCTCAGTGAGCGGACCGAGAAGAAGATCTAAAGCACTTCCCAAGGCCAAACTTGCACAAAAGAAAGGTCATGGTCACTGTTTGGTGGTCTGCTGATGGTCTGATCCACTAGAGGTTTCTGAATCCTGGCGAAACCATTACATCTGAGAAGTATGCTCAGCAAATCAAGGAGATGCACCAAAAACTGCAATGCCTGCAGCTGGCTTTGGTTAGAAAGGGCCCAATTCTTCTCCATGACAACACCCGACTGCATCTCTCACAAAAAACGCTTCAAAAGTTGAACAAATTGGGCTACGAAGTTTCGCCTCATCTGCCGTATTCTCCTGACCTCTTGTCAACTTACTACCATTTCTTAAAGCATCTCAACAACTTTTTGCCAGGAAAATGCTTCCACACCAGCAGGATGCAAAAGAAAAAAAAAATGCTTTCCAAGAGTTTGTCGAATCCCAAAGCATGGATTTTTACACTACAGGAATGAACAAAGTTATTTCTCTTTGGCCAAAATGTGTTGATTGTAATGGTTCCTATTTTGATTAATAAAGATGTGTTTGAGTCTAGTTATAATAATTTTAAATTCATGGTGCAAAACCACAATTCCTTTTGCACCAACCTATTGAGAGCTTACATTAGAATAGCATATTTGTTACCATTACTGAATCAATATTGGTACATTATTATTAACAAAAATCCGTACTTCATTCAGACTTTCTTAATTTTTACCTAATGTCTTTTAGTTGTTGTTGTTCTAGGAGCTTATGCAGGATACTATATTACATGTAGTTATTCTGCCTTTAGGCTCCTCTTGGTTGTGACTGTTTTTCAGACATTGTTTTTGGATGGCTTAGGAGTTTTGAGAAATACTGGTCAGGTATTTTCTACAACATCTCTCAATGGGATTCGTCTGATGTTTTTCTCATGATCAGACAGAGTTTTTGTATTTTGGGGAAAAGACCATGAAAGGAAAGTGCCTTTCATCAAAGCGTATATACTAACAATATGAATTATTGCACTTAATGTTAACTTCAATCACCTAGGCGGGGTCTGTTATCCAATTTCTCCTCTGAAAGGTTACATTTTTACTACATATTGATAAATTATAATTGTATATATTTATAAGGTGAAAAGTGATGTTCTGATTTTCTAATACAATGTGGAAAAATTAAATTAGGATAATTAATGCATCCATTGCATCAAATATTTAATATTTTTGTGATGACGAACTTTTTCCTTCTTTCCATTCTATACCTTTTGTAAGAAGGTTATTACACATTGCCCATGCTTAAAGAGTAGGCAGTTGTACTAATTTACGGTCCCACCGACAGTGTACATGTATACCAATTAGTACAGCCATTATGAAAAATGGAATGGAGGCTCCTCAAGAAGGTAAAAATAGAACTACCATGTGATTTAGCAATCCCACCTCTGGGAATCTATGCAAAAGAAAGAAAATCAGTATATTGAAGAGATATTTGCATCCTCATGTTTATTGCAGCACTATTCACAACAGCCAAAATACGATATCCACTTAAATGTCTATCAACAGAAGAATGGATAAAGAAAATGTAGAATATATAGACAATGGAATATTACTTAGCTCAAAAAAGAATGAAATCTTTTCATTTGTGGCAACATGAATGCAACTAGAAAACATTACATTAAGTAAAAGAAGCCAGGCACAGAAACACAAATATCATATGTTCTCACTTATATGTGGGAGTTAAAAATGGGTCTCATGAAGGTATTTAAATAGAATGCTGGTTACCAGAGGCTAGGAAGTGTAGGGGAGATGGGTAATAAAAAGAGGATGGTTAATGGGTACAAAAATGCAGTTAGGTAAAAGAAATAATTTCTAATGTTTGATAGCACAGTAGTGTCACTACAGTTAACAATATTTTATTATATATTTTAAAATATCTAGAAAAGTAGATTTGGAATGTTCCCAACACAAAGAAATGACAAATGTTTAAGGTGATGGGTATCGTAACTACTCAGATTTGATTACTATACATTGTATGTTTGTATCAATATATCACATGGATCAAAATATCACAAAATATCCCATAGATGTGTACAACTATTTGGTGTACATGTTTTTTAAGTGTGAAATTGTACTCCATCTCCTTGAAAGCACAGTATTTGCACAAATTATTTAAGATCTTCTGAGTTGGAAATTTGTTTATTCTTTACATTTATTTATTTATTCATTTATTTATATGAGCAAAGACTCAAGGATATTCATTTTACACATTATATTCTTATTCAATAATATTTTATTTTGTTGCTGAAATTGTTCCAACTTTCACCTTTGTGAGCTCCGGCTCTTGTGTCACTCTCACATAACCCCATAATTGTGCCTATTTTTAAAGTACCTCCTTATGTTTAGCATTAGAAATACTCCAGGAATATCTTGTATATTTCCTGCCCCAGTCCTAGAATCAGTCATTTTTCTAAGTGACTCTGGTGGCTTTTACTGAACAATGTGATTATAAACCAATATCTGGGAACTAGCTATGCTCTTTGTTCCTGGGGTGACTACTTCTAGTCATTAACAGCCAACAGAGCAAGAAAAAATATGTTGAGTATATTAAACTATGTAAATTACATAAATACACATATATATAAATGTTTCTATAGTTTACAATCCATATCTATTTTAATCCAAAATAATTTTGTAGTGCTATCTTCAAATCTACTCTATTACAACTTGGGCCACCTAACCTCCTTTTATTCTTATCTATAACCTCTTTCTCCAACAGTGAGAAACCTGGCTGCCACCACGTACCATGGAATTGTTCAATTCTAGTATGCGTGTTAAGTGGTACCAGACTTGTTAACCTGTACCCTCATAGGAAACCACTTTATCAACTGTATTACAACGCTTATATTATAGTGTTTATGTAGAAAGTGTTTTTTTCTTTATCTCTTATATACTCCACTTATTTCCAAAATTACTTAGGTCAGAAACTCCCTCTCCCATTCTTTCATTGATCAATATGCTTCAAACATTTATCCGTTGTCTTTTCATGACTTTATAGCTCATTTATTTTTATTGTTGAATGATAAAATGTTTTTGTAACAGAGTTTATTTATCCACCTATGCTAGTACATATTGGCTGATTTCAATTTATAAAATTATGAATAGAGTTTCTAGGAATATTTGCAAGCAGTTACTGTGTGAACACAAGTTCAAATCTGTTAGGTCAAAATCACATAGAAGTATATGTAAACATATATCACTATGGTTAACTTTTAAGAAACTGCTAAACTATCTTTCAAAATGTTTTGCATTTTCCTCAGCCATTAATAAGAATTTCTTTTGCACCATATCCTCCCCAAGATAAGTACTGACAGTTTTTACTTTTATTTATTTGTATTTTACTATTCTCACAGATACCTAATTTTAATTTTCAGTTTCCTAATGGCATATTATGTTGGGCAAATTTCCACGTTTATTTGCATGTTTATCTTTTTTGGCTGGATGTCCCAACAAATTTTGTGCTTACTTTTTATAGGTTGTGCATTATTTTCAATGGCAAAAGCCAAAATTACTTTTGCACCAACCAAATCACTGGGTTGTTTTCTCTAATGCTGAGTTTGAAGAGTTATTTGTGCATTTTGCTTACTAATCCTTTATCAGATACAGATTGGAAATCCCTTATCTGAAAGGCTTGGTACCAAAAGTGTTCTGGATTTCAGATTTCATTCATATTTTGAAATATTCACATATATTGGGGATGGAACCTAAGTTTCAATGCAAAATTCAATTATGTTTTATATACACCTCATAGACATACCCTGAAGGTAATTTTATACAATATTTTTAAAAGCTTGTGCATGAAACAATGTATTGACTGTGACCCATCGCATGAGGTCAGGTGTAGAATTTTCCATTTGTGGCATTGTATCAGTGCTCAAAGTGTTTTGAATGATGGAGAATTTTGGATTTTGGATATTTGGATTAGGGATGTTCAACCTGTATGTATTTTGCAAACATTTTAACCCAGTTTATGGCTTGCTTTTTCTTCCCATTCTCTTAACAAATTATTTAGTAAAGCAGAAGTTTTAATTTTTAATATAGTTCTACATATTAGTGTTTATTTTCATGGATCATGCTTTTGATGTCGTATTTAAGACCTTATCACCAAGCCCAAAGTGAAATATATTTTCTTCTGTTTTATTCAGAATGTTGTATAGTTTTCCATTTTACATTTATGTCTATAATCCATTTTGAGTTAACTTTTCTGAATGGTATGAGGAAAATTTCTAGATTAATTATCCTTCTTTTATGAATAATCTTTGATCTTTAGTCAATGATTAGTTGAATTGTGCTTGCCATGTATTCCTCAAGTTTCACGTTTCTCCTTTATGACCATCTCTATTCTGATCCTCTTGACTCCCCTCTACAAGCACCCTTGTTACCACATTTGGTCCACACAGATAATGCAAAATAATTTCTCCATTTCTAGCTCCTTATTTTTTCACCTCTGCAAATTCCCTTTTTTTCATGTAGAGTAGCATATACACAGGATATTGGGGTCACCATGACGGCAACTTTGGTCCCCTCCCAAAGAGTCATTTGAGCAGTTTCGTCATTCTGACTTCTACAGGCAAGTACAATTACTCTCCATGTTAAAAAAAAAAAAAAAGAGAGAGAGAGAGAGAAAAAAAAATATAAACTGTATAAAATTTAACAAAAATTCCCAAGGTCATATGAAAAGAAGTGACTTACCATGATTGTAATTCATACAACTTGACTCCAGAGCCATGCTCGTGGTTAGGAGTCTTTCGGTTAATGGTTAGGCAGCAGAAATTTGATTGGATAATTTAAAATATCATTTTTTGAACTGATAATCAGCTGTCTGTTTCCTTTTAAGTATAACCAACTGGGTTAAGAGGAGCTCAAGTGAGTTGATTTTATAAGTGACATCTATATTGGGAAAAATAATGCATTGGTTACCTAATGTGATTTAGAGTCATTTACTGTTTAATTTATTTATTTACTTGAGAAATGTTTACTTTGCTATTACAGTGTTATAATCTTATAGTAAATCCTATTCTAATTTATCAATAGTTTATGACATTTTAAGTCAAAATTTAAAATATAAATATATACTATTTCTAATGTAAAAATAATTATAACATTATTTTTGTGCACATCTGCTGAATGAAAAAGTTAGTAGAATGTACAGTAAAGCAGGACAAATTATTGTGTATTAATTTACTGGGCACTGAGCATGAAACTGAATTAATGTATTAAATTTCATAAGTTATCCTCACATTTATAAGCTTAAAATGTCTCAAAGAGGTGAGAGACACATTTTCATTGCTTCTTCCATCTGCCTATTCTTCTACTATACAAAAATGAGTACCTGACAACTAAAATTCATATGGTTGTAGATGTCTATATCTAGCTGTTTTATGTTTGACAATTAATTATATGTGTGGGACCAGCAGCAAAACAAAGATATATTAATAGAAAGTAAATTAGTCATCACTTTATCACTCTATATTAAGTAGATTGAATACAATTTTTAAAAAAGTGATGTGGGACATGTAGAACCTTGATATATGGATTAAACTAAAACCCTGTTATTGGTAACATTAAATTTGTTTGAATACACTCATTTTTCTTACTGTTGCCATAAATAGGATTTTTGTTTTTAGTTATAATACTGAAATTGTATGTTGCTTTGATCAAAACATATATCAATGATTCCTTTGGTCAAAAAACAATTCGTGTAATCAAAAATCTATTGTAAAATATCCAGCTGCATTTTTAAAATGATTTAAAAAACTAGTAACTTACTTTGTTTAACATTGATTTATTTAAATTGTTGTTTAAAGAGTGAAATAGAAAGAAGACAATCTATTCGTTCAGAGACATTTAGAAACACTCCAGTGCTTATTACCAACACCTCTCATGCAAAATATTTAAAACCTGATGATACAACTTTACAGTAATTGAAGTGTAGAAGATCTGGAGTCACAACGAATCAATACTACTGTATAATATCATTGTGATACACTGTCTTAACCTTAAATGGTTTCTATTACCTGGTTATTTTTAGGTCATTCCTTGTGAGGAGTTTTTATATCCATTTAGGGAGAAATAACAGTAGAATTACATTTAAATATACACATTGTCTAAAATGGGAAGTAATGTTTTTTAAAAAATAGACATTAGTACTAGTATAAACTTAAATTTTCTACTTATTAATTTTGTTATAGTTAATTATATAGATGATTACTTTATCTTCCTGGCTTCAGGATAACACTCTTAGCTAGACCTATATTTTACATCTTACTGTCAAAAATTTTCTCCAGTTATTTATTTGTAATTTTCTAGAAAATTAAATTTAAGAGTTTGTTAAGTTAATAAAGACTGGTGATTTTCCTTTGCAAACAAACCTTGTGGTGTAAACCACTCTACTACTTTCAAGGGTATAGTGTATCTCTAGACCCTGAGGACTTTGAGACTTATCATAATGAATTTCTTTGCTTTTTATTTTCTTTGATGATGGCTTCAGTTCCAATTATCCTGGATATGCTAAGTAATTTATCACTTGCTACCTGATTTGCAGTTTACCTTGTCATTGCACTTGATACCCATAATTTTGTTAAATAAAAAACATTTTAAGGAGGCAAATAAAAGTAAATTCTTTCTTTTAGATACCACTATATTTAGGCCTGTGTCAGGGAAAAATTGCACTGGATGGAGTTAACAAGCAAGGAAAACTTCATTCAAACCTATTACAACGAGAGAGACAACCTAAACCCACTGAAACAAAAGGGGGGAAAGTTTTAAGCACTGAAGTGGGCAAGTAGACAAGGAATGGAGGACACTGAGAGGGTAAGGGGTGGCTGGTCAATGTGGTTAGGGCATCTGCATTTGCTTACTGGTGCTTAGTGATGTCAAGCTTCTACCTTCCCATAGAGACTGAGAGACAGGGTCTTTATCCTCCTTGATAATTACACTTCAAAGAATGACTACCAGGTCTTTGAACCCAAAGGATTATAAATCATGCTGCTATAAAGACACATGCACACGTATGTTTATTGCGGCACTATTCACAATAGCAAAGACTTGGAACCAACCCAAATGTCCAACAACGATAGACTGGATTAAGAAAATGTGGCACATATACACCATGGAATACTATGCAGCCATAAAAAATGATGAGTTTGTGTCCTTTGTAGGGACATGGATGAAACTGGAAACCATCATTCTCAGCAAACTATTGCAAGGACAAAAAACCAAACACCGCATGTTCTCACTCATAGGTGAGAACTGAACAATGAGAACTCATGGACACAGGAAGGGGAACATCACACTGGGGACTGTTGTGGGGTGGGGGGAGGGGGGAGGGATAGCATTAGGAGATATACCTAATGCTAAATGACGAGTTAATGGGTGCAGCGCACCAACATGGCACATGTATACATATGTAACAAACCGGCACATTGTGCACATGTACCCTAAAACTTAAACTATAATAATAATAAAATTTGAAAAAAAAGAAAAAGGCATTTCTAGATTGTAAAACTGTCAAGACATTGGGAGATTTATATCTTCAAAGGGCGGAGAAAGAATCTGCTATTATAAGTTCTCTAAAGAAATTGCTCTAAACAAAGGTAGCTTTAGGTTCTAGAGTCAATAAGAAGCCTGACTAAAGTTTAGTGAAGCTGAGGAAAATTTAAAGCCATAATGATCATTTGACAAGTATACAGATTTTTAAAATACAGCCAGATTGTTTAATAACTGTGCAATGTAGCATTTATGGTACATATTTGTACATACCCATTTTAAACACTATGTTATTGGGAGTGTAAAAGAGAATCAATGAGCTGCTGGAGAAACTGTCATATAGAGATCAGGAAAAATGTCACAGAGAAAGAGAAGGTGACACTTTCTATGATGCAAATTGCTTCAACATCAAGAAAGAACCTCTAGAGGTTTCTAGCTCTTCCTTGATTGATGGCTACATGGAACATTTCATTGCAGGAAATCCAATATAATGTGACAATTAGATTAACATATAATGACAAATGAGCTTGGTCTAATTTTGGAAAGTTTTATAAGCATTATTTTAAGTAGTATAATGATTTTCAGATTACTAATTACCATATGTTTTATTTTAGACTGTCTGAAATGATATTTTTATTAAATGCTTTAAATTATTCTATTGTAAAAGAGTATATTTTATTTGTAAATTTCCAGAGAATATGTATTTTTGTTCTGTCTCAAATGTACTTACTACATACTTTCAACAATTTACATGTAAAAATATATCACAATATAGGAGTGAGACATATTGTAAAATAAAATATCTATACATTTTAATCAAATAAAACCAATGCAAATGGTTGTATTTTGTTTTTATCATAATTTTTAAGGAAATGTAGTAGGATTCACTTTTAATTTTCTGAGTTTAAGGTAATTATTTTAATTTCGAGTAAGGAAAGGATATTCCTTTAGCCTCATGTTATTGCAAATAGAGTTAAAATTGTCCTATATTAAAATAAGAAAGAAATGGCAAAAGTGGATGGAAGTTTTAAATTGTGTTTATTTTTAAAGAGTCAAGCGAATTTTCCATTGATATTTTAGAATATCTTTAGAATACTATATTTTTATTATTTATTATACACAGTATATTTACTTGGTTTCTTTTATCTCTGATTTTTTTGCCTTATGATGTGTTTGATGTATTTGTATGTAGTATTTGTAAAATATAGGCAAGGAATGTTATAGAATAATTGTGAATATTACCTCTTTAAATATCATTGCATCACTTATATTTAAATTCTATTAGGCTATTTTTGTGGATGGAGAAACTGAGCCTCAGATAAGTAACATGTATATAATCACAGGATGGTTAGTGTGTGGGGATATCCTTGTAAGAAATGTATTTTTCTCAAGCTTGGTAGAAAATAGAAATATCTCTCCCAAAACACTAACACACAGGAGAAAATGAGACTAAAACAATAGACAAATTAAAATCTAAGAAATCAGAAATAATGTCCTGAAGCTATCAGATTAACTGTGACCAGAGGCTTATATGGAAGCTACATAATAATTTCTCAAATCCCCAAGCAAAAACTCAAGTTACAACAAACACGTTAATAAATACATAAATGAGTAAACAAACAGCAGGATGGTCAATAATGTGAGAATGAAAGTTTTTCTGGGTCATTATCAAGAACTTTTCCTATTTGTAATTTTCATTTATGTATTAGGCAAATAGTGGTTCTTGAAAAGACTCTTCAGGCTTACAAAGTCATGACTTCATCTTGGCCTGCTCCATAAATTGTGACACTTGGCGATAGTGCCAAGGAGAATCAAGTACTTTACTCATCATGTAAAATGCTTCCCAGATGTTGAATTTCAGGATGGCTTCTGGAGTGTAAAATGAATAGCATGTGCTAGTGGGTCACACAGCAGGTAGAAGAAAAGATTTATGTATTTGGAAGTGGCTGTTAGAGATATAAAGGCAAATGATGTGGTTTCCATAAACCTGAATGATCTGTATTGTACACTTCTTAAAATGCCTAGTTCTTTCTACTTACACTGTGAAACTCTTGCCACAAACTTGTTTAACAGCATAACTCATTGTAGCCGTTTGAAAGCAGAAATGTTTTGTAGTATGTAACAAATACCCAATATTTTACTTAGGAATAAATTGTTTATATATTTAATGGTATATTAATTTATTTACTCATTCATACTAAATCAATTTGACAGTTTACTCATTTATTAAGAAATATTTGATATTTGTGACTAGTGCTTGGTAGAATGATGAAGATAGGTAAAATTTCTGTTTTCAAGCTGTTTATATTGCAGTGAAGAGGATATAAAATAAAATAAAAAGAAAATGTACAGAATATCAGGTTAAAAGTTATGAAGAAAAATAAAGCAAACTAATGGTGTTGAGAATAATGCGATTGTGGGAAATATTTTAGAAATAGTTGACAGAGACGACCTCTGCTATAAATTTCACTCAGGAATCTAACATTAAGTGAAATAGGGAGTCATGTGGTAAGTGTAAATAAGTGTAAAATTACCAGTAATTAAGGTCTTTGAAAACTATGAAAGAACACTGACTTTAATAAATTTTTAGGAAATGTTTTTCAGAGTATATGAACACAATTTTTATGGATAAAATCATTTTAGAAATATATATGGCTACCAAGAAAGCCTTTTAGGAAGATGGATATATAAGCACAGGTGATGAGATAAATAATAACACATTATTTTGAAAGAAATGAATAGCAACATTAATTAGAACATCCATATAAAACACATCATCACATCCACATTCACACCTAGAAAATGAAATGAAAAGTCAACAATAGGTTAACAACAGTTAAGTAGGTGGACCCAGCTATAACTTTTGAGATACAATCAGAAGAAGCCTTATACATCCTTATTGCCTGTCTTAGTACATCCATGCTGTTATAACAAAATGCTACAAACTAAGTAGTTGTGATCCCTAGTCTTGATAAGCAACTTCAGTAAAGTCTCAGGAAACAAAAAGACAAAGGAAGTGAGAGATCTCTACAAAGAGAAGTACAAAACACTCACAGAAGAAATTGGACATGACACAAACAAATGGAAAAACATCTCATGCTAATGATTTGGAAGAATCAATATCATTAAAATGACTATATTGCCCAAAGTGATCTACAGAGTCAATGCAATTCCTGCCAAATTACCAATGTCATTTTTCACAAAATTAGAAAACACAATTTTAAAGTTCAGATGGAACCATTAAAAAATGGCCAAATAGCCAAAGCATTCCTAAGAAAAAAAAAAAAAAATCTGAAGGCATCGCTTTGTCTGACTCAAATTATACTACAAGTCTATAGTAACTAAAACAACATGGCAGTAGCACGAATATAGAAACATAGATCAGTGGAACAGAATAGAGAACACAGAAATAAAGCCACATACCTACAACCATCTGATCTGGGATAATGTCAACAAAAGTAAACAATAAGAAAAAGACAGCATTGTCAACAAATAGTGCTGGGAAAACTGGCCAGTCATATGCAGAAGAATGAAACTGGACCCCTATCTTTCACCATATGCAAAAATTAACTCAAGATGGATTAAAGATCTAAATGTAAAATCTGAAACTATAAAAGTTCTAGAAGACAACCTGGGAAACCTCTTCTGGACATCAGCCTAGGCGTAGAATTCATGGCAAAGGTCCCACAAGCAAGCACAACAAAAACAACAATAAACAAATGATGCATAATTAAACTAAAATCTTTTGAACAGAAAAAGAAATAATCAACGGAGTAAACAGACAAACTACAGAATGGGAGAAATTTGCAAATTGGTCTCTGATATACACCCCAAATCCACAATGAATTCAAACAATTCAACAAGAGAAAAACAACCTCATTAAAAACTGGGCAAAAGATATGAACAGATATTTCTCAAGAGAAAAAAAAAAACAAAAACGTAAGCAACCAACAAACACATGAAAAAAATGCTCAACATCAGTAATTATCAAAGAAATAAACTGAAGCCACACTGTGATATCATCTTACAGCAATCAGAATAGCTATTATTAAAAAGTCAAATAAAAATAACAGATGTTGTCATAGATGCAGAGAAAAGGAAACACTTATACACTGTTATTGGGAATGTCAATTAGTTCGACATCTATGGAAAATAGCGTCCTCCAGCAATCTCACTACTGGGTATCCATCCAAGGGGAAAAAAAGCATTATATAAAAAGACATTGCACTCAGCAGTATTCACAATAGTAAAGTCATAGAAATAATCTAAGGGTCCACCAACAGTTGATTGCATGAAGAAAATCAAGTATGTATACTACTTCGATACTAAGCAGGTGTAAAAAGAAATGAATGCAATTATGTCCTTTGCAGCAACATGGACAGAGCTGTAGGCCATTATCCTAAGTGAACTAACTCAGAAGCAGATCAAATATCACATATTCTCACTGTTACACAATGGGAACATAGGGTCATAATGATGAAGATAAAAGACACTAGGAACTCCAAAAAGAGGCATAGGGGAGGGACGTGAGTACTGAAGAATTTCCTATTGGGTACAGTGTTCAATATTTGCGTGATGGGTCCACTAGAAGCCCAATCCCCACATTATGCATGTAATACCCTAGCACACGTACCCCCTGAACCTAATTTAAAAAAATAAGAAAAATAAATAACAGAAATTTATGTCTCACAGTTCTGGAGGCTGGAAAGTCCAAGATTAATGTGTCAGCAGATTTGGTGTCTAGTGAGGACCTGCTTTCTTACAGACCGTGACTTTTAACTGTGTCCTCACATGGTGGAAGGGGTGATCTAGCTCTCTGTGGTCTCTTTTACAGGGGCACTTATCTCATTCTTGAAGAGAAAGCCCTCATGACCTAATCACCTCCCAAAGGCTCCACCTTCTAATTACTTGGTGATTAGGTTTCAACATATGAATTTTGGGTGGACACAGACATTGAGACCATAGCATCATTTTAAAATTCATTATAATTTTAGAGGTGAGAAATCAAAAGCATGGATGCACAGACAACCTTGTCAAGTTCAAATAACTAGTGAGTGATGTAAGAAAGCCTGGGTACTGGCCAGGAGCATGCCTGTAATCCCAGCACTTTGGGAGGCCGAGGCAGGCGGATCACGAGGTCAGGAGATCGAGACTATCCTGGCTAACACTGTGAAACCCTGTTTCTACTAAAAATACAAAAACAAAATTAGTCGATCATGGTGGCGGGAGCCTGTAGTCCCAGCTGGGAAGCTGAGGCGGGAGAATGGTGTGAACCCGGGAGGTGGAGCTTCCGGTAAGTCAAGAGTGTGCCACCGCACTCCAGCCTGGGTGACAGAGCGAGACTTCGTCTCAAAAAAACAAAAAACAAAACAAAACAAAAAGAGAAAGCCTGGGTACCTCTGGATGTCCAAAGATATCCACATGCTATCACCCACAAATTTTAAAATGCAGTTTGAAAAAAATGCTTTTCTGATCAAATAAATTTGAATTCCAATAGGATGTTTGCTATAACGATTTTTTTTCAAATTGTGGGCATAGACAGATTTAAATTCTATGTAACATTATTTTAAAGAACGTATCCTAGATTAAAAACTGGATTAAATACCGTTATCAGTCTTTTCAGTAAACGGTTAAACCAAACTGGATTTGTCCAGGAGCCTATTGAAGTGAGAAGGAATGAAAGCCAGTAAAAGTTGTAATTAAGTATAAAATTATTTGATGGAAGTTTTTAGAAATCAGTTAGATAAAACCATCCTTGACATTTAATTTCTGGTTCTCTTCATGAGGGACAAGTAACCTAAAAACCCTCTTGAGGTGCTGGCAACCCATTATTTATCTTAAAGTGAATATTTTGATTAAAAGCAGACTGGCCTATTTTTTCTATATGTTATAATTTGTATTGAAATGAATTTCAGTGGATGAAATTGAAACAATCTAAGAAAAAAGTTGTCTGAAAGAAATCTAGAATTTTTATCAGTCTTATATTTCTCCTGAGAAAGATTCTTTTAAAGAATTTTAGTAGACATGGGAATACTACAGACTTTTATGTTTAAACTATAGGTTTATTTTTCTTATAAATAATTAGAATATAAAATGCATAACCATTTTTAATTAGTTATATGAAATAAAGAAATAGCAAAAACAGGAACTGTCAAACAGGGAGACTTGGATTCTCTTAGATGGTTATGTGTTATTTAAAAATATTATACTTCTGTTCTATTTGTATCTCTTTAACCCCAATCTGTACAACTGCAGAAGCAAACGCTGATTCTTATTTTGTCATCCAAATAGCAAATATATTTTTCTCCACAAATTCACATATGTTTCATATTTATCATCCTCACTAAATACTTATCTGGGTGCTAGTATTTTTCATACATTACCGATAAAATTTTTTTCTCTGTCTTCAAATTATATGAATAAATTGTCTAATGAGCAGTCACATATGATTAGAATAAACAAAGACAATATTTTGGTAATGAATTAGGCAATAACTACGATGTGCAATAATAATAGTATACACTTGACAACTATTTATTCATCTTAGACCCTTAAAGTGAATTTTTCAAATGCTAATGTAACTACTAAGTTCTAATTTCTAAATTATTAGGGAATATTTTATATTTTTATTTTTACTATTGATATATATGTTTGATTTATGTCATCATGTTTAATTAATTTATAGTCTTATATTTTAGTAATTTACTTTTCTAAAAGGTGAAAATGCCAGCTTCCTTTTTAATAAACTTCACTATAGATTTTTCAGATGTTAACTTTACATCCAGGGACATTTCTATAATCACATTTTGTATGCACATATAGAAACTCACAACTTTTAAAAAATGATGAATAATATGTGTACCACCATCAATTACAAATATATCTATATTCCACATTGTTCTTAATTTGGCAAAGATCATGTGGTTATGATAATATTTTGATATTATACTTCATCAAAATTCTATCAACAAAAAAACTAACGATTGGATTTAACCTGAACTTAACTGAATTTATAATATCAGTCACAATGATGTCAAATGTTTTAATTTGTACAGAATGAACTTCCTAAGTTTTACTTAGGAAATTTGATGGACAAAGCAAATCATTATGAAATTTAATTTCTTTATTTTATATCCTCTTGAAATATCAAATGAGGTTGTAATAAAAAGGACATAATTTAATTGAATGTGAAATTCCATTTCTACTAGTGGGACTGACATATTAGCAATCATTACTTCACTATTCATACATGTAAAAGAAAACTTGAAAGCAAAAATGAGCTAAATAAAATTAGAAGGATCATTTGATCTAAATGAAAAGTCAGGCTTTAAAGAACAATACGTAAATATATCTTCTGCAGTTGCACAAGCTAAATTGTCAACTTCAGGTCATAAAAATCACTACTATTTTGAAAGTGGATGCTGACATGATCAGCAGTTACCAGTTCCTCATACTGAAATGGTAAATGTCAATAAACACTTTGTGGAAATTACACATTTATCTTCAAATTCCTTGAGAAACAGAATTCACTAGACATGCACTTTAGCTCAATGTGATGGGAAATTATTATTGTTTAACACGAAAATAATTACCATAAAATAGTGTGCCTACAATAGTGTCTCTAAAACTGTCTCTATAATAAGTGACGAATCCATCGCATCAAGGGTAATTAGCCTACTCTCTTTAAGTTCTTTACCAGTACTGTTCATACTTACTCTTATTGCAGGCACATATCTTGCACATAATTCCCTCCCTATTTCCCACTGTACCTGCCTATTAGCACTCTGGAGGCTTCATGTATCTTAAAGACCGCAGCTCTTGAGGTATCCCAATTGTCTAGCATACTACTGTTCCAAAGGGTTATAGGTATATTTCTCCTATTAGCACCCAAGACTGGAAGAATTAGCAGTCTCTAGCTCCTCCCATCCAAACACACCTTAAATATTTGAGTGCCTGTCTGTTATCTATTGTATGAGTCCATTTTCACACTGCTGATAAAGACATACTAGAGACTGGGCAATTTACAAAAGAAAAAGGTTTAATTGGGCTGACAGTCCCACATGGCTGAGGAGGCCTCACAATTATGGCAGAAGGCAAGGAGAGCCCAATCACATATTATGTGGATGGTGGCAGGCAAAGAGAGAGCTTGTGCAGAGAAACTCCCATTTTTAAAACCATCAGATCTCTACCCATTCACTGTCATGAGAACAGCACGGGAAAGAACTGCCTGCATGATTCAATTATCTCCCACCGGGTCCTATCATCTATAGAAGATATGTCTGTCCTTTACAGCATCAGAAAAAGTGGAGTTAAAAATGATTATCATTCAAATTAAATTATTCATTAAAGGGAGAACTATGCTGACAACAAACATACATCATACATTACCAGAAAAGATGTTAGAGAAACTACAAGTATAGAGTGACCATCTACCAAATTCTGCCTGGTTTATTTTATACAACCAGTCATTATTAACCTTTATTTTTTTAAAAAAAATCTAGAGTCGGGTATGGTGGGCACTCACCTGTATTCCCAGCCACTTGGGAGGCTGCAGTGAGAGGATCCCTTGAGCCCAGGCGTTTGAGGCTGCAATGAGCTATGATCACAGCACTGCACTCTAGCCTGGGCAACAGAGCTTGACCCTTTCTCTGAAAAGAAAAAAAAAATCTAGTAAAAAACCATGACAGACTAATACCAAAAAATAAACTTAACCACAATTATGAAGCCCATTATAAATTGTTTGGTTTAGTCCAAAATATTTGCATCTGCAGAACAGAACAGCATGTAACAAGTCCTCCTTAGAAGGGGTCTATATTATTTAAAACAAACCAACAAACAAAAGAACTTTAAAACAGGGTGTGGTGGCTCACGCCTGTAATCCCAGCACTTTGGGACGCTGAAGTGGGCAGATCACCTGAGGTCAGGAGTTCAAGACCAGCCTGGCCAACACGGTGAAACCCCATCTCTATTAAAAAATAGAAAAATTAGCCAGGCATGGTAGCAGGTGCCTGTAATCTCAGCTACTTAGGAGACTGAGGCAGGGAGAATCACGAACCCAGGAGGTGGAGGTTGCAGCAGCGATATGAGATTGTGCCACTCCACTCTAGCCTAGGTGACAGAGTAAGACTCCGTCTCAAAAAAAAAGAACTTTGAAAATGACCAAGGATATTTCCTAGATAATTTAATCAGATTTTAATTCAAATCTTCTGTCATTTTTAGCAATTTAGCAGCTGCAGGGAATTTTGTAGGCAAAGGAATTTGTTTCTAGCAAAGGCCCAGGTCTGTGTAACTATTATGATGATGTTAAATTTGTGAACTTCTTATTAATAATAAAGAAACCTGAATTCATGGCCTATCTGTTGACCTCTTAGCATCAATTATACCATTGGTTATAACGAAATAATACTTATTGCTTGAATAAATGTAAGGGTAATATAAGTACCCAGTAGATTTTGATTCATTTTTGGTCCTTAAATATTGGTTTGTGAACCAATATTACTATCAATGTTCACGGAACCTCAGAAGAAAAATTCATAACACTGTTTTAAGCATTATATTCTTAAATTGTGTTTTTCTATTTATTCTTGGTCTTCTAAATAGAATGTACTTTATTTTAGAAAGAGAATCTCTCTTTTGTCAATGCTGGTTTTCCAGAACCTAAAATTAGTGAGAAAAATATTTTTGAAAGAATGAGATTGCCTGCCTTTCTGGCTCATTTAGAGCCTTCAAAATGAATCTGGGTTGTATTATAATAAATAGTTTAATTTAAGAGTAAATTTATTAATGTACAGATATTCCAACAAATGGCTACAAGGAAATTTTTTTACTCATTATTTCATAAAACAGAAGGTTTTAACCTCACTATCAGGGACAAAGGCGAAGTTGAATATTTGCCTGATGCTTTGTGTTTTGAAAGGTATTTTTTACCTGAGTTAGCATAATCATTGTAGAAAGTTTAGAAAATATACCTAATTGAAAAGAAAAAAATTAAAATTACCTGTGATCTGACTTTCAAAATTGATCACTGTTAATATTTCAGGTTACATGTAGGATGTTCTTATGTGCAATATCCCATTTTTAAAAAATACTAGTCTGTAAGATTTTTTAGTAATAATAAATTATGATAAGTCCATATCATTTAAAAAATAGGGGCAGATTATTCAGTTTGTAAAGATGAGAGGCGGAAACAGTAAATATTTCTGTTGGTTAAGTCATTTTAACACGTTCACAGCCTTTTAAAGTTTGTCTTACTTCAAACATCTTACATAACATACACTTGGCAGTAAAAGGAAAGGATCCAACTGAGCCAGAAAGGCAAAAGCCAATTTCATTCTACTAACGAGTTTCATATTTGGATAACTGCCAATGTTGTCTCACTTTATTGACAGAACCTGGTCATATCTGATATAAATTTTGATATAAATATATGTTTCTTAATTTTCTATGTATTTATTTAAAACTACTATCTGCATAGGTTTCTTTTGTAGATGCTGGAGATAAGAGATTATCAGCCACATGTGATATGAAGTATATTATAATGTGGTGAAACACATTACAGACAGTGGAACAAGCAGTGAATTCTCCCTGAAACTAGAAGGACAATAACTCGGTAACTATTCTGACTCTGTTAACAAAATTTACTAGAAACACTAATACATGTTGAAAACTGGGACATGCTGACAGCACATACATACAAACTCTTGCCTAGCTTTCCATTAACTGACTCATGAAGACACCAAAAAGCCAATCTCTTGCCATGGCAATGACTCCTAAAAAGATGAAGAAAACCATGTGAAAAGTGCTGCGGAGAGCTTTTGCAATGGAAGACTTACCCTAAACATTCTTTCATTTATTATTTAACAGAACTTGTAAGGACTGGAGGGCAAGTAGGAAATTTTGTTTTATCTATAGAATTTGTTTGCATCTATACAGGACATAAAGGATTCTTGGGTTTGAGAAACAGCCTATCTTTACCCCACTTCATGAGGAATCTTTGAAATTTAAGGAAGTGTTTTCTCTTTTCTATTTTCTAACCCTGGTTTTCATATATGATTTCAGAATCTATAATATAACTCTCAGCATAATAACTACCAAATAAAAAAGGAAAAGCAGTCTAGTCTCACATCCTGAGGTATGTAATGGCCTCAACGAACACCACTCCAGGCAGAGCTAGGGGTTATTTGAGCCCAAGAGAAACGTATTACGGTGATTTAATCTTTTTTGTAATTTAGTTTATAAAAACAGAACCTGTATTCAGTGGCTTCGCAGATCACACTACATCGCAAAGAGCAAGCGCATTGGAAATGGTTTAGAGCGTAGGCTTTTCATGTTCATCAATTAATCGTTATTTTAGAGAAAATATCTTTAACATAAAAATGATATGTGGGGTGAAGAATACTCTAAACATATACCTGATACAGAGTATTGAAATTGATAGAATTTCTTGTTTCAGAAAAAAGAAACATAAATATAGAAGCAATATCAAAAACACACTCTAGAATTTTGGGGGGAAATGTTACGATACAAAAGAAATAAACAATGTCTCATCCTGATCTCTTGAAAACAGAGAGCCTGAGGCAAAGTTTAGATGTCAATGTTTTATTGGAGGAGTGGAATTTCAGCTAAGCAAAAAATGAGAAAATACATGAAGCAGAAAATCAGGGTGTTTTAAGGGATTGTACGTACCTTCACAAGTAATCACAGCTGAGTGCCTCATTGTGGGGAACGTCTTCAAATAAGCTGTAGGGATACAAAAGTATCTCAGATCAGGTGAAAATACTTCAGATCAGGCAATTGACTGGAAGATTGATGTTCACTTATCTGATGCCTCTTTCTCATCTGTTTTTACTTGGTCAATGTTTGCACCAGAAAATAGTAACTCTTTAACAAGTCTTGATTTTGTTAACCATGGGCAGCTGCTGTGAAAAGCAGATGTTCCATGAGTCCGTTCTCATTGGGCTTAAACCTACTGAATCTTCTTCAGCCCCTACATCACATGACAAATACAATGGATAAGTGATCAGTACACTTTTAAAATACAGGGCATGTAATAAATACTTTAGAATTTGTGAGTCATAAGTTTTCTTGCCAATAAAAAATAAATAGATAATATAAAACTAACAGGTGTCACTACATTCAAATTAGACAGTATTTAAAAATACAGATTGTAAGCTGAATACAGGCCATGGATTTACCAAATCCTTCAATAGAGGATATGTCAAGGTCTGTCCATCTCTTGGAGACCAAAGTAATCAGTATTGTTAGAAGATAAGACACTCACTATTGTTGGGCCGCTCCTAAGTGTGGGTTCCCTGAAGGGCCACAGTTCTCTCCTTTTCTGTTCTCTCCTTCTCGTCGCCCACAACGTGGCTAGGAGCAGGGCATGTTTCAGCCCTGTTCATGTTACAGCTATCTTAAGTTCCACCTTTCGGCAGATCCTGTGTTCTTGTTCTACATCCAGGAAGAATGAGGTACACGGAAAACTGGAGGGTGAGCAAGGCAAAGAGGTGCTTTATTGAGCAACAGTACAGCTTTCAGGAGACCTGAAGTGGATAGCTCCTTTCCGCAGGCAGGTCCTCCCAACGTCTCTGCAGCCCTCAGCAGAGAGAATACCCAGAGTGGGTAGCTCCTATTGGCAGGCAGGTCATCCTTTCTTCTGTGCAGACCTCAGCACCCCTTCGACCTTCTTCGCATGCTCGTTGGCACCCAAATTCCGGAGAGGGATGAGGTGGCAGGGGGCTGTCATGTCAGCACCGCCCTGAGTGCACACACACCCAAAGGGGTCGTGATAGCACGCAGGCTCGGCCCCAACTTTGCACCAAAATCAGAGCAGACACCAGGAGCAGGGAGAGGCCAGGCAGCGGGAGCAGGCACTCCCATGCCTGCAGGGGCCTAGGGATTTCCTAAGCCCTGAGAGCACAGGGATGCCCAGGTCCACAACTATGGCTGGGCACCCCACCAACGCAGAAAAGGGCGGGGCTCCTGCCTGTTCTGGCTCGCACCGGCTTCGTGGAGCGCTCAGCCCCAGCCAGGCCTCCCCCGATGCATCTGGCGTCTTTGTGGCAGCCACTCAAGATGGGCTGCTGCTGCCATCACTATAATTTAATAAATAAATAAAATAAATGTTTCCAAAAGTCTTCTTGTCTTCTGTGTGCTATTGTGTAAGAGGGTCAGGCACACATCTTACATATATGACGGAGTTGTGAGAAAATTTTCAAGTAGAGAAGTGATGGTTTCCATAGTTTTTTGAAGTCTCATTATTCCAAAGCAGAGGCAATGCATAGATATTTTGTAAATACGATTATTCCAGCAGAAAATAGTATTCCTTGGCCAAGAGATAGCAAGCCCTGTTCCCACACTGTGTCACATGTAGTTAGGTGACCCCAGTGAGTCACAATGTGTTTCCTGGATCAAAAGTGAGTCACAATGTGTTTCCTGGATCAAAAGTATAGGTTCACATGGGAACTTATAAGAAATAAAAATTATAAGGCAACTCTCCAGACCTACTGAATCAGAAACTCTGGTGGTGGGGTCAGTAATCTGCATTCAACAAGCACTTGATATGATTCTAATTAAGGTTTGAGAAACACTGGGTTGGCCTAAGAGGAGTGGGAGGTAAGACTTCGTTTTTCTAAGAAGTAATTAGGAGCTATGTGGGCCCAGGAAAAGCTATGTGTGTGAACAGTTTTGAGTGACTGGCAAGGTCCCCCTGAGCCAGCTCTCTGCTCAGTTACTAAAATGGGGAAGAAATAAGACTCAGGTGTCACCAGATGCTGTGAAATAAAACAGAATGACAATGATCCTTTATGCTAGGGTTTTATAATTTTTTTTGGTATAGATACCACCAGGTAAAATAATTAAATTATTTCGATATATTTTTCAGATCGCATTTCCAAATTATTTATGATTCATGTTTTAAAGATATTTAAAGTATGAAGCTATTATTCCTGGTTAGATCTTTTCTTCTTTTAAACAATTTGTAACCATATTGCATGGAAACAGCTTTATTTTGATTTCAATTCTGTTTTGGATACAGCAATATAGTCCTAACACTCTTTAATACAAAGACATACATGTTGTCTTAAAAACCCTAATTAATTTACATTTTGTGCCAATATCTTGACCAGTGGCTTAAGGAAAACGTTTCTTCTCTCCTATCTCCTTTCTTTCTCTTTTTGTTTCCTTCCACTTTGAAATGTCTTTCCTATCTTTAGTCCTTTCTTTCTCTTTCTTTCATCTCTAGGGTTACAAACAAAAATCTACTTATTCTTAATGCAAAAAAGACAACATATTGCAAAAAAATTTAATATGATGAACATGAATTATTTAAGAAACAGAACATTACCAGTATCTGTAGAATCCCCAGCAGGCCCCCTTCTAGTCACTACCCCACACTATATATTTATATGAGTGTATTATTTTTTCTATTTTTCACTTGTATAATTGAAATCAAGCAATATGGTCTGCATCACTTTTAATTGTCATACAACTAAAGCTATGAAACCATAACAAGAAATGTAGAAGGCATTTGCAGATGATTTTTAAATTTATCATCATCAGTAGGTAATATAATATATTAGCGCATTAGAAATTAATATTGATTTGGACCAAGTATATCAAAGTACTTGAACTATTGCAACTGATATTCCCTAAAATAAAATAGTTCTCTTGTTTTATGCGAGAACCTGCATTTTGCTTTTGTTTTGGGTTTCTTTGTTAATTCAACTCAATTTAATTTTAATAATTTAACCAATTATAATAATTAATTAAATTTAATTATGTAGATTTAATTAATGGAAATCAAAATATTGATGTAACTAATAATTACATCTTTTTAAAACTCTTTTCTATCTCATATAGAATATTTCAAATGACCAATGTTTGTAATTTTACTCATACATATTCTTATAATACTGTAATTTTGTTTTTTTATTTGCCTAAAAGATTCTACTACATATTCTATTTCTTAGATTTTCACTCAGTACTGTATATTTATATCTAGTTTTGATGTTTAATTGTGATATAGCATTGTATTTTTCTAATCTATGGGAAAGTTTTATAAGTTAGATGTGTTTATTTACTATTGAATATTTGTAAATCCTTCTTACAAAAAAACTTGGTAATCTATATTAGTTATTTATTATGGGAAGGTATTAAAATATTGGCTCCAATTATAAAATGGTAAGACCATGCAAATTTTCTATTACTCTTGAGTCACTTCTGGAAATTTTTTAGTTTTGTTTTACTTCTTTATTATTGGTATATAATAGCTGTATAAACTGAAAGCCTTTCCACTTAGAATGTGCCCTTTCACCACTTTTATTCAACATAGTACTGGAAGTCCCAGCCTGAGCAATTAGGCAAGATGGAGAAATAAATGGAATACCACTTGAAAAGGAAGATGTCAAACTATTCTTTTTTGCAGATGGCATGATCTTATATTTAGGAAAATTTAATCCACTAAAAAACTCTTAGAACTTATAAACAAATTCAGTAAACTTGCAGGATATAAAATCAACATGCAAAAATCAATAGTGTTTCCATATACAAACAGCAATCAATATGACAAAAATAAAGTAATCCCATTTACGATAGCTACAAAACAATAAAATACCTATAAATAAATTTAGCTAAAGAAGTAAAAGAACTCTACAAGAAAAACTATAAAACAATGATACAAGAAATTGAAGAAGACAGAAAAAAATGGAAGGATATCCCGTGCCCATGAATTGGAAGAATTGATATTGTTAAAATGTCTATATTACCCAATACTACAGATCCAATGTATACTATAGATTAAATGCAATGCAATCCTTATAAAAATACCAATCCGATTCTTCACAGAAATGTTTGCTTTATTTCTGTTAAAATACATCTATTTATAATATATATTATATATTTAATTTCTGTTACATTCATATTTGATGACCTCTATTTCATTCCTAATATTGTTTTCATTTCAGTGTTACTTTTCCTTGGTAAATCTTGTAATGTTTTATATTTTTTCTAAGTCTTTTAAGAAAATTAATTTGAGATATTAAATATTGTCTGGAGGATACTTGTTTTCTACTTTATTGTTTTCTTATCTTATTATTTTATTTCTTCTGCTTTCTTTGGCTTTATTTAGCTCTACTTTTATTCCAACTTATATTTTAGAATATTCTTTTCAAATATAAACATGTAAGCAATGGTATTCTGGCAAAAAAAAAATAAAATGTATGAATTGTAGCATGTAACTGTAACTGTGGTGTCACAGTGATAATGGTGGAATGGATGCTTCCACCATTCAAGCTACAAATGTGATGTCAGCAAGCTCATACAATTTCTAAAAATTTAACAATGGACATGCTTAGGTAAAAATGAGCCATTTCCAGCATAAGCCTTCATTTAGGCTATGTGTTATTTTGTGAAGACTGTTTTGGTTGTATTCCACAAAATTATAAATGTAGCATTTTGTTTTTATATAGTAGTAGTTGATATTTTCAACATTTATTTCAATTTATGATGCAACATTTTTGTAGAATTTTTTAATTTTCAAGTATACAAGCGTGTCTAGCTACCTATTCTGATATCAACTCACTCAAAATTTAATTATGTAATATGACCATTATGATACCTAATTGTGGAGATTGAAACTTGCTTTATGGCATAGTATTAGATTACATTTAATTTTTGTAAATGAACTTAAAAGAGTGCATATTCTCCAATTTGGAAATGCAATATTCAATGTATACACTTAAGATTAATTTTGATAATTGGTTTCAAATACTCTAAATGAACTGTTATCTAACTTACCAATTACTCAAAGGAGAGTATCCATATATCAATTTCACCATATATACATATAGATGCACACATATATACATGTATTTTTTTTCATGTACCATATCTAGGACTATACAATTTTTTAAAAAGCATAGCTTCCTGGTGAATTCAAATTTTAATCACTTTGCCTTTACCCTTTCTGTTTCTAATAATGGTGTTTGGCCTTACAGTCTGTTTTGGCTGATATTTATAAAAGTCAGCTATTTTTATTTTGATTTATTTTATTTGCTTCCTTTTTCCTGCCGTATTTTTGTTGGAATATAAATTATATTTTTAATCTCTAATATTTAATTTATAAATAATAGTGTTATGGCTGTTCTTTGCTATTTTTCATAGTAATCTAATTGATTTCTGTATTTTATTATTCCATTCTTAAAAATCCATTATCTCAGGTTAAATATTCAATCATCTTATGTCAACTTTTCTATTCATTTAATCCATTCTTTATTATGTATATTAACAATTATCTTCATGTAATAAAATATTTATTGATTCATAAATGGCTTTAAGTTTTAGGATTTTCACCCTATCCTTATGATGATTTTATACTAAATATCATTTATAATCACAAAAGGGTAAACTAGCATTTCATCTTTTGTTTCTGAAGACAATTCTACAGCTCTTTAAAAATACCTAAATTGAAATGAAGTAGTTGAACAGATGAAATGGAATTAATATTTTATTTAGCCTGTAAAAGTTTAATATTCTTTATCAAAACCCCCATATTAGTCAGATTTTCCAATGTTTAGAGTTAAAAAATGAGAATGCTCCAATAGATGAAGATTTGGGATGGTGTAGCTGTCATTTTTCTCTGCCAAGGAAGATTTATATCATCGCACTTCTCCTGAGTGCAGATGGTATCCAGTAATTCAATTTAGATTCAGTGAGTAGAAAAAAAAGAGAAATATATATACAAATAATTCTCTAATGTGTTATGCATTAGTAAAATGGTATTCATTTGTGTGTAAATTTGCTTAATTGTATTAATAAATGTAAGAAATGATTCATAAACAAGTCAATCATATCTGAGGCAGCAAACATGAAACACCATTTTTATATTCAGATTTTGTTGAAAAACAGATGTTTAATTCATAGTAATTAATTTATAATAATCACATGCCATTAATAGAAGAATATTTGTTAACCTGAAGAATATAATTACAATGACTTGTTAGTGATTCTCTAACAAATCAAGATAGATTATGTGTCTGATCTCTAATTTTACTGATACAAAGTTTAAAATAAAAAGAGGATTAATAAGGTATATTTCTCACAGTAAATAATCAGAAAGATCATTTTTTAAAATAATGTGCTTTGCCATATTCAGACCTTTAATTCATTCAGTATATTTCTGCTCATAATATGCTACATTTCTAAAAGGGGCCTTAATCAAATCAATTATTTGATCCATATTACACCGAGCTACTGATTTAAGTGACCTTTGCTATTAATTTTATTATTAAATCAAATTCCTTCTTAAAAATTATAGAAACAAATGTTTTATAATATATTTTTCTCTAATTGCCACTTTTAAGAAAACAAACGATGATAGTTGGCATAGGCTTAAATGATGAAATATCCCCCAAATTTGGAAAACACGACTTATCTTTATGATTGATAAATACAACACAAGGTTCATGATCTATAATGAAGCTACCATATGGAGAGTTCCAAATGATTTGTTTGATAATAGCTTAAAATTCCATAGTTATATTTCTCCTTCTAATAATATATTTAAAATACATAAAAATGTTTAAAGCAATAATCATAACATTATACATATGATAATATATACAGGAAATTATGAAAAATTAAAACTATATTGGAACAAAATTTCTATTTTTTAGCAGCATTAAGTTAATGTTATTTGGAGGAATATTGTGATAAATTAATGTAGACATTATTATCCCAGAAGTAACCACTAAAATAATTTTTTAAAAAGAAGTTCAACATCAAACGCATTAAAATGATGCACTAGAAAATAATTAACCCCTTTAACAAAAATTACAACAAATGAGAATAAATCTAAAAATGCATGACATATAGAAAATAAGTAGCAAATTGTTAGATACAAATACAATCATATCAATAATAATATTAAATATTGTGGATTAAACATCATTTAAATAGGAGAGATTGTTAGACTGTATTTAAAAAGAAAAGATTTAGTCCAGACATGGTGGCTCCTGCCTGTAATCCCCGCACTTTGGGAGGCTGAGGCATACTGATCACAAAGTCAAGAGTTCAAGACCAGCCTGGCCAATATGGTGAAACCCCGTCTCTACTAAAAATATAAAAATTAGCTGAGCGTTGTGTCAGGTGCCTGTAGTCCCAGCTACTTGGGAGGCTGAGGCAGGAGAATTGCTTGAACCTGGGAAGTGGAGGTTGCAGTGAGCTGAGATCGTGCCACTGCACTCCAATCTGGGTGACAGAACAAGACTCCATCTCAAAAAAAAAAAAAAAAAAAAGAAAAGAACAGATTCAACAATACTCTACCTATAAAAGAAAGATAGAATTAGCCCTTGAATAACATGGGGCCTATGGGTACAAATTCCCTGTACAGTTGAAAATATACATATAACTTTTGACTCCCCCAAAACCTAACTACTAATTGACTAATGTTGACCAAAGTCTTACAGGTAACATAGTCACTTAACTCATATTTGGCATGTTATAGGTATAATGTACTTCATTCTTAAAATAAAGTAAGTTAGACAAAACAAAATGTTAAGAAAATTATGAGAAAATATATCTATTATTCATTAAGTGAAACTAAATTATTATAAAGGTCTGTCCTTGTTTTTTCATGTTGAGTAGGCTGAAGAGTGAGAGAAGAGGAAAGGTTGGTCTTGCTGTTGTAGGGTTGGAAAAAGCAGAAGAAAATCAACCTGTAAGTGGACTTGCATAGTTCAAATCCTTTTTGTTTAAGGGTCAACTGTACTTTAAAGGTAAGGCACAACTATGTTAAATGTGGAAGAATGGGAAGAGATATACAATTTTAAGATTAAACTTTTATATTGAGTTGCCGTGTATCTATGTACATAGATATACATGTGTTTAGTAATAGGACAGAGTTAACAATAATTTATCCTATATTTCAAAATAACTAAATGGTTAGAAATGAAATGTTCCTAACACAAATAAATAATAAGCACTTGAGTTAATGGATAACCCAATTATTCTGATTTGATCATTGCACATTGTATGCTTGTATCAAAATATCACAAGTACCTCATAAATATGAACTACTATTGTGTATACATAATAATTAAAAATTTAAAAATTCATAGGCTATGTCAGAAAAAATAAACTTTATGATAAAAAAATGTTATGAGAGACAATTAAGGATATTGTATAATGATAAAGGGTCAATATACGAGGAAGGTATAATAATTATACATGCACATGCATATACAAGATATCACCAAAGCACATGAAGAAAAAGCTGACAGAATTAGAGGCAGACATAGACTTTCAGCAACAATTAGTGAAGTTCATCGCTTTTCAAAATGCAAAGAAAAACTAGAAAGAAAATTGGCAACAACATAGGTGATGTGAACATTATCAAGCAAACTATATTAGCTCACATCTATAGAACACCTCACAAAACACCAGCAGAATGCACATTTGTTTCACTGAAATTTTTAGCAGAAAAATCATCCACAAATCTATAAAAGAAATCTTAATATTCATACAAATTTAAATCATATAGAATATGTTTTCTAACCACAATGAACTTAAATGAGAAATCAAAAACAGAAGAAAATATAAACAATTTGAAATATTTGGAAATCAAATGAACCACACCTAAATAACAACAGGGTCAGACATGAATTACAAGAGAACTTAGAAAATATTTTGAGCTAAATAAATATAAAAATACAACATCAAAATTTATCACATGCCACAACGGTAGTGTATAAAAGGAAATCTATTAATGCTAATGTTTACATTAGAAAATAAATGAAGCAAAAAGATGGACAACTAGACCGAGCCAGAAAGAGCTTCTCCCACTGACAGACCAGACTATCAAGAAGACAGGCATACTCTAAGCAGATCTTCAGAAGGAATGCATTGAGATTGGATAGAGGGAGGTTGCAGACCCTGGGAGGGAGTGGGAGAAAGCTGGGAATTCTGCACGGGGTGGGTGATAACAGAACTAATTCCTGGCTCTGTGGAGTTATTGGGGAAAGGGTGAGATAAATAGGTGTGAAGTGGCCCAATCTGACCACGTACTTCTGCAATCCTAGCTGCAGGAGACCCCACGATCCCTAGAGACATTTGAGCTGGTAGGGGCAATTGCTTGTAGAATTGGCATGGACAGGACTCCAACCTATGCAAAGCCCAGAAGAGTTGGCATGGGAATGGCTGCAGTGAGGCACATTCAGAGAGACTCAAAGCCCAATGCTCACCATGCTCCTCTAGGTGACTTTGGACTTTGTTGACTGTCAGACCTCAACAAAACAGGCCTTTCTTGGCTGTGGGATGGAGCCAGTCTGATCTGATTGTCCTCGTGTCTGCCAGCCTCTCCCAAGGTCTCTGCCTGGCTGAACTCACATATAGCACAGCCTCAGTTGTCCAACGGGGGCACTTTCCAGTGGCTACTCCCATAGTTCCTTTGCCAGTAGACCTTGCCTAACCATCAGAAAGCTTCTGCAGACAGGCAACTACTGGCATGCACCAACCCACAGCCTCCTGCCTCTGCTTTGTGTGCACTCATCCACAGCCCTCCCCAACTGTTTTGACGAGTATGTGTGCAAACCTTGTAGCCCTGCCACCAGCAGTGTGCATGTTAGTATGGAACACAATGCCCTGCTGCCCCAGTGAAGCACTTTTGCTGGTATCCCCCAAGAATGTTGTTGCCAGCAGACTAGGAACACATCAGTCCCTCCAGCACAGCAGGTGCTCAACATCCAGGAGCCAGAGAACAAAACCATGCCAGAGTTAGAGCACACAGCCCTGGAGTGCTGAGCTGAGCTGTGGCCTCTTGAAATCATTCAGAAATGATGCCAGTTGAATGAATCCAACCTGTAGCACAGTTAAGTCTTCAAGGTTATCAAAGAATATGAGGCAAAAAGCCTCATTCAAAGGAAAACATCTTCAAAGATTAAGGGAATATCAGCTCACATAGATGAGAAAGAATCAGTGCAAGAACCCTGGAAACTCAAAAAATCAGAGTGTCTTTCTACCTCTAAATGACCACACAAGCTTCCCAGCAATGCTTCTTAACCTGACTGAAATGGCTGGAATGACAGACATAGAAGTAAGAATTTGGATGGCCATAAAGATCATCAAGATTCAGGATAAAGTTGAAACCCAATCCAAGGAATCTAAGGAAACCAGTAAAATGATACAATAGCTGAAAGCAAAATAGCCAATTTAAGAAAAAAAAACTGATCAAATAGCGCTGAAAAACTCACTGCAAGGATTTCATAATTCATTGAGGAGTATTACCAGAAGAATAGACCAAGTTAAGAAAAGAATCTCAAAGCTCAGACACCAGTTATTTGAATCAACTCAGCCAGACGAAAATAAAGAAAAAAGAATAAAAACAAATGAACAAAAGCCCGGAGAAATATGGGATTATGTAAAAAGACAAAAGCTACCACTAAGTGGTGTCCGTGAAAGAGAAGAGAGAGCAAGGAACTTGGAAAAAATATTTGTGAATATTGTCCATGAAAATTTCCCCAACTTTGCTGGAGAGGTTGACATTCAAATTCAGGCAAATCAGAGAGCTCCTGTGAGACAGTAGAAAAGACAACCATCCCCAAAACGCAAATCATCAGATTCATCAAGGTCAATGTGAATGAAAAAATATTAAAACAGCTACAGAAAAGGGTTAGGTCACTTACAAAGGGAACCCCATCAGACTAACAGTGACAATTCAGCAGAAACTCTGCCATCCAGAAGAGATTAGGAACCTATATTTAGCATTTTTAAAGAAAAAAATCCAACCAAGAATTTCAGATCCTGCCAAACTAAGCTTCGAAAGTGAAGGGGAAATAAAATCCTTTCCGGATTTGCAAATGCCAAGGGAATTCATTACTACCAGACCAACCTTGCAAGAGTTCCTTAAGAAACCCATTATATCAACCACAATCTCAAACTACATTGCAATAAAATAGAAATTTATACCAAGAATCTCTTTCGAAACCATATAATTACATGCAAATTAAACAACCTGCTCCTGAATGACTTTGGGGAAAATTTAAATTAAGGCAGAAATAAAAAAAAATTTGAAACAAATGAAAACAAAGATACAACACACCAAAATCTTTGGGACACAGCTAAAGCCATGTTAATCTGAAAGGTAATAGTGCAAAGCACCCATATGAAAAAGTTAGAGAGATCTGAAATTGACAACCTAAAATCACACCTAGAGAGATGAAAATAACCTAGAGAGTAGCATATTAAAACGTTAATCCACCATGATAAAGTAGGCTTTATTCCTGGAATGCTAGGTTGTTTCAATATATACAAATTAATAAATGAAATTTATTACATAAATAGAAATAAAAATAAAAACCACATGATTATCTCAAAAGATACAAAAAAGGCTTTTGATAAAATTCAAAAACAATTAATATTAAATGCCCTCAAAAAACTAGGCATTAAAGGAACATATCTCAAAATAATAAGAGCCATCTATGACAAATCCACAGCCAACCCCGTACAGAATGGGCAAAAACTGGAAACACTCCCCTTGAGAACTGGAACAAGACAAGGATGTCCACTCTAACCACTCCTATTCAATACAGTACTAGAAATTCTAAACACAGCAGTCAGGCAAGAGCAAGAAATAAAAGATATCCAAACAGGAAAAGAAGAATTCAAACTCTCTTTGCTGATGGTATGATTCTATTAAAAAATGCTAAAGAATCTACCAAAAAGGTCCTAGAGTTTATAATCAATATAAGTAAAGTTTCAGCATACAAAATCGACGTGTAAAAATCAGTAGCATTTCCATATACCAACAACATCTAGGCTAAGAGTGAAATCAAGAACACAATTCCACTTACAATGGCCTCAAAGAAAATGAAATACCTAGGAATACAGCTAACCAAGGAGGTGAAAGATCTCTACAAGGAGAACTACGAAACGCTGCTAAAAGAAATCAGAGGTAACACAAAGAAACAGAAAAAACATTCCATGCTCATGGATTGGAAGAATCAATATCATAAAAATGGCCACACTGCCTAAAGCAATTTGCTTTGCTATTCCTATCAAACTACTAATGTCATTATACATGGAATTAGAAAAAAATGATTCTAAAATTCATATGGCAATAGAAAAGAGCCTAAATAACCAAAACAATGCTTAGCCAAAAGAACAAAGCCAGAAGCATCACATTACTCGACCTCACACCATACTATAAAGCCACGGTAACCAAAATAGCTTTATGTTGGTACAAAAATAGACACACAAACGAATGGAACAGAATAGAAAAAATCAGAAATAAAGCCATACACCTATAATCATCTGATCTTCAACGGGGCTAACAAAAACAAGCAATGGGGAAAGGACTCCCTTCTCAATAAATGATGCTGGGATAACTGGAATTCAATCGTACACATGTTATAAAGGAGTTTAAAGTGTTACTGAAAATATGTAATAATTTAAATGAATTAAATTGTTCTCTATTTTTAAAGAGCTAAATCAGGTGATTTTAGTAAATGTGAATTTCCGGTTTGAAGACATTGCTTTAAACACAAACATTTGCATCTGTTTCTTCTGAGCGTTAGAAGAGGAAATAATAGCAAAAGTATTTCAAGCAAAGAAAAAACAGCCTAATGGTAACTGTCAATTGGCCGTAATAAGTACAATCCTAAAGTGGCAGTATGGACAGCTGAGCAGCAAAGTGATGTGCACTGTGGAACATTTGCAGAGTTCAGTAATTGGCAACATGAGGTAGGTTAGGAGAAAGGGTGAAAATTGGAAGATTGCTTGAAAGTTGGATTTTCCACTTCAAACAATCAGAAGAGGCTGTCTCTCATCATCTTAGAAAATTGAAATTTATTACCCATTGAGGTAGAAAAAGTATCTGGACCACAATGTTTCTGGCCAAAGTTCTACCACAATTGAGAGTAAGAATACCACACCAAAATAGGAAGTGGGGGCAGCTAAAGAGTGAAAGATTTGTATTTTCAGAAACCTGATTATTCCCTCAAAAATGACCTGATACATTGACTCTGGGTATTTTACAGTAAGATTGTCTAGCTAGGTCACTACATGTGCAATCCACAAACAGCATGCATGTGTACAAATTCTCAAATAAGATTTAATGACTCCGTCTTAAACATGAGTCAAGATCACAGATACGAAAGGGATGTTCTAATATTAAACAGACACTTAAAGAAAGCAACTTGGAAAAAACAGAGACTATGAAGGGAGGTAACTAAAAATAAAATAGAAACAGAAAAAAGCAAAAACTTCCATCACCATTTCAGAGATAAAAGAAATGCTATCACGTCTGTGAAACAAGATTATGGTACTACATAAATACTTAGAGAACAAAAGAATTTTTTAAATTAAATATATGAGCAGAGAAATGAAATTTAGTAGAAAGACTGAAAGATATTGTTGTGACACTCTAAGAAAAAAAGCGAAACTTAAAGTTGCAAACCAAACCAGAACTTTTGTAGACCATATATATGTATATAATATAGACAAATTAACATGATAAATATTTGTATATTGATATATGCTTATATATGACTATATATAAAATGTGTCTGTTAAAGAAAAGCACAATAACACTATACTTAATTTTAACAACCAGTGATTCATGAATAAGGCTGCTCTAAACCAAAAGTGGCTGTGCTGAAGGAATGCCAGGGGAAGGCTTTTATACAGAGAACATGGAAGTAAAGTAATGACAATTTTTGATTTATTAAAGTCAAATATATTAACATTATTATCAATACAAAAATAGACCAATAAAGCCTTATTTGGTCTATCCTGCTGCAACATTCATAATTAAATAGCTATAATTAATTGATGGCTTTTGATTGGCTAGCCTTAAATATTAGTTTTCTTTAATATGGGTATGTAGGAGAGATAGCTCAAGTTAAATTATGTTTACAAACCAAGCAAGATTAATATCACTAATGAGGCCTTAATAGCAGGATTAATATAATATCACTAATGAGGCCTTAATGGATTTGTCTACTCAGGGGTTCTCCAGTTCTGGTCTCCATTTTAATTTACTCTAACTACATATATGTACACATACATACACACATGCGTTCTGGTCTCCATTTTAATTTACTCTAACTACATATATGTACACATACATACACACATGCACACACGTATATACATGTTATACATATATATGTTTATGTATACAATGTATATGTATACACATACATTGTATACATATACATTGTATACATAAACATGTGTATACACATACATTGTATACATAAACATATATGTATATATAGATATGTTATACATCATAATTTTAATATACATTAATAAAATACCTCTGATGTATATTATATAGAATAATGTAATACATAATATATATGCATTTATAATAATGTTAATATATATTTTAATATATTATTGAATATATAGTTAATATATTGTAAATTTAATTTAATAATGTAATAATTAAGAAGAACACAGTTATAATAGAGTAGACAATTATTGAACAAATAATTTAAATTTCTAAGTTGCAAGACCGCATTGAGAGACAAAAAATGGATGAAAATAGATCAATTCTGGGGCAAATAAGCCTGAAATTTAAGATTACTTGGGAAAAAAGAGAATATCCTAGGTGAATTCAAAGAGGAAAGGCTAATATAGTAATGATGCAAAGTTAAATTGACACTGGATTTCTCAATAGCATCTCTGGAAGCTGAGAGAGAATGATGCAATGACTTTAACTTCTGAAGCAAATTTGATTTTCAAACTTAAATTACATCCCACGCTAACAATTATTTGAAAGTTAAGTGTAGATTTCAGATGTACAAGGTCTCAGAAATCTTAACTCCTATGGACTTTTCTTTAGGAAACTACAGTAGAGCATACAACAAAACAAAGGAGATACCAAGAAAGGAAATAATATGCAATTCTGAAAAAAAGGTGATCCAACACCAAAGTAGGGAATGGGTAGAAGCCATGTGACACTGTCAAGATCCTCCTTCAGTATAGAATTATGTGTTACCTGCTGGGAGGGCCACCTGCAACAGCCCTGAGCTGCCTGCCTTCTGAGAGTGCCTTAGCTGAAGGGAGCAGCTGGCCAATCACGCTATCTTGGGATAGCTGTGTACTTTTGTATATAATCTTTATATTTCTAAATGTCATGTTTATAGTCTCATTGCTCCTTGGTTTTTCTGTTTTTGTCATTAAAACAGAGCTAGGGTTGGCTACTGTGTTTTCTGTAATAGATACATTTTGTAGATTATTTGATTCTTCAAAATGTATGTATGTTTAAAAATCAAGCTTAAACCATTAAAATCCTACAAGAAAACCTAGGCAATACCATTCAGGACATAGGCATGGGCAAGGACTTCATGTCTAAAACACCAAAAGCAATGGCAACAAAAGCCAAAATTGACAAATGAGATCTCATTAAACTAAAGAGCTTCTGCACAGCAAAAGAAACTACCATCTGAGTGAACAGACAACCTACAAAATAGGAGAAAATTTTTGCAACCTACTCATCTGACAAAGGGCTAATATCCAGAATCTACAATGAACTCAAACAAATTTACAAGAAAAAAACAAACAACCCCATCCAAAAGTGGGCAAAGGACATGAACAGACACTTCTCAAAACAAGACATTTATGTAGCCAAAAAACACATGAAAAAATGCTCATCATCACTGGCCATCAGAGAAATGCAAATCAAAACCACAGTGAGATACCATCTCACACCAGTTAGAATGGCCATCATTAAAAAGTCAGGAAACAACAGGTGCTGGAGAGGATGTGGAGAAATAGGAACACTTTTACACTGTTGGTGGGACTGTAAACTAGTTCAACCATTGTGGAAGTCAGTGTGGCGATTCCTCAGGGATCTAGAACTAGAAATACCATTTGACCCAGCCATCCCATTACTGGGTATATACCCAAAGGACTAGAAATCATGCTGCTATAAAGACACATGCACACGTATGTTTATTGCGGCACTATTCACAATAGCAAAGAGTTGGAACCAACCCAAATGTCCAACAACGATAGACTGGATTAAGAAAATGTGGCACATATACACCATGGAATAGATGCAGCCATAAAAAACGATGAGTTCATGTCTTTTGTAGGGACATGGATGAAGCTGGAAACCATCATTCTCAGTAAACTATCGCAAGGACAAAAAAACCAAACACCGCATGTTCTCACTCATAGGTGGGAACTGAACAATGAGAACTCATGGACACAGGAAGGGGAACATCACACTCCGGGGACTGTTGTGGGGTGGGGGGAGCGGGGAGGGACAGCATTAGGAGATATACCTAATGCTAAATGACGAGTTAATGGGTACAGCAAAACAACATGTCACGTGGATACATATGTAACAAACCTGCACATTGTGCACATGTACCCTAAAACCTAAAGTATAATAATAATAAAAAAATCAAGCTTACAATGTAATGCATTATCGTGATCAAATTGAAGTAACTGGGATATATATTACCTCAAGCATTTATAATTTCTTTTCATTAGAAACATTCTCATTTCATTCTTTTAGTTATTTTGAAACATACAATAAACCATTCTTAACTATAATCACCCTATTGTGTCAGAATACCAGATTGTATTGATTCTATCTAACTTTATTTTTTACCCGTTAACCAGTACCTCCTCATCTTCTCCTCCCCACAACCCTTCCAGCCTCTGGAAACCATTATTCTATTCTTTATTCAAGATTTTAACCTTCTTAGCTTTCACATATAAGTGAGAACATGCAATATTATAAAATTAAAATAAAAAAGATATCAAATAAGTATAAAAAAATGGTGACCTAAATGAAATAAGTCATGAGGTAAAAGGCATTTTCATCCCTTTTGCATTACTAAAAAGGGTGGCTATTCTAACCATCACTAAGAGTAAAGACATTTCCTGATATAAAGATGTCTCTAGAGTTTAAGAAGTAGAAAAATAATTATTGCTTCATACCTTCCTTACATATTTACAGTTTTCATAATCATTAATCTGATATATCAGAAATGAGTTACTTGCCTAAAAAAATTAGACAGTTTTGTTGAAACAGCAGCATAGCATACTATTTGTAGCAACTCTACAATGTGATAATAATTTTATTATTCCTTTACTCTTCTTGATGATATAAAAAACTTGGTGAGTATATGCTCCTCTAGAAAATCAAACACATATAACTGTACAATTATGATAATATTTTCAGAGACTAAAATTTTTATTATAGGTGAAGAAAAACTCCTTAAATTATAAAGCTAGGTAACTGACAATGTTTTACAGACCAAAAAAAATACCTTTGAAGAATTTATTTAGTTTAATAATAAATTTACAATCCACTATTTAAGTATTAGAATTGTTGAAGTATTTAAATATTTACTACTGGGAAGTCACCCACTTACTTTCATTTTTGGAAGATACAATTCATTACAAATATAATATACAGCCTGCATTTTCCAAATTCTATTTTGTTTTAAAAACATAAAAAGAAGCCAACTGATCAGATAAATACCTTACAGATATTTCCAAGATGAACTACCACAATGCTTTGATTTCTTCTGCTTTTAATGACAAGTTGAGTTAACTTGAGCGAGGTCTTTCGTGTGCACGGGATAAGGGCACATTCCTGAAAAAAGTCTATAAAAAGTATCAAAAAGTATCAAATCCATGTTATATAAGAGTGAGTGTGTGTGTGTGTGTGTGTGTGTGTGCTTGGACCCAAATATGAAATGCAAATTTTATGATAAATCTTTTTGTACCATCTGTCCCTGACCCACTGTACCTCCTAAGTTCTTATGTAGCTTATGCCCATACCTAATGCTATGTATCCTGAAAGATTTGTATACTGCCTGATGATATGTTCCATTTTTAATTATTTTATATGTAGTATCAATGTATCGGCCCATATTCTATTCAAACTCTGAATTTATAAAAGTGAGAAAAACACACCCCTACTAGCGGGCAACTTTCATTGTAGTACTGTTTGGATTTTATTCTTTATTTTAACGAGCCAATGGATATCCCCGTTTTTTAATATTGCCTAACATAAATATGTTCTGTAAAATACAATCATATATCTAAAATTTCAGGAGTCTAATGGCATATATATATTTGGCATATATATATATCATATATCATATATATATCTCATATATATAGACGAGATATATATATCTAGCAACAGATTAACTACTGGGAGTTTTCTTCACTACAGAAGTAGTCCAGTCATTCTCAAGATAAAGATGTTGAACAGAAGATGAGTACACAAGCTGATATTTTATAATTTTCCTATTGTACAGCACACATTTAATGTGTTTTTCCCTGAAGCTTTGTACTCATTTTTTTTGCATGTATCTTGATCCAAACAATTTATAAAAACCAATTAGTTGGGATTTTTATATATTGCCTGATTTAGAGCCATTAACCCATTTTAGTGTCTCATGTTCACAATTTCTAAGACATGGGTAAAAATAATCACACACTGAGTGATATTTAATGGCTAATAAAAGTACCATTTGAAAAGAGAATTAGTAGTATAACCTTTAAGCTCAGGCTCTCCTAGGTGTAATATATAGCCTTAGGAGAAATAGTTTGTAATTAATTGTGTAATTTCAAGTTTTGTCTTTTCATCACTGTGTTCCCTTTTCAGAGAGTCAGCTATGTAATTACAGACTCAGATGAACACAAATACTTGTGACAAGTAACTATAACCAATAAACTCTAGAAAACTGCTTTTATATCTTTTACTGATTTTTCTGTGTTTTGCCTTTCTCATTCCCCAAGAAAAGTGAGAATAATTTATTTGTCCTATCAAAGTATCTTATATCATTATTATTTCAGACTATCGTGGCTAGTAGGCTAGAGGTTGAGAATTATGTTTGAATAAAGCTTGAAATGACATTATAATTTTAATTAAATAATATATTTGATAAAATTATGACTTAAAATGTATTCTCTTGAAATGAGCATTTTTCATAAAAGAATACAAGAACAACTCACATGTGTTTAAAATTCTATTAAAAGAGGAACACACTTTTTCATTTGGTTATAATAAACATGCCAGATAATGTATTAATATGTTGTAATTTTAACCTTCCTAATACTTTTAAATAATCTAAAATATTTGCATCAAAAGCACACAACTGTGGACAATTGTATCAAAACAATATAGAAAAGCAGAGCTGAGCACTTTAAAATTGTAAATAAAATTTTCTTACAAATAGAAACACATTTGAATAAAGATTATTATGACCATTGATCTCTCTATTAGTCAACATAATAAACCAAGGCTAATCACTGTTTACTGTTCATTCAGACTAGGTTACATATATGGCAAAGTTACTTGCCTATCTGAATATTAGGTACAAAGTTACAGTTAGACAGGAAGAATAACTTCTAGTGTTTCATTATACGGTAGGTGACAATAGCTGACAATAATGCTTCGTATGTTTCAGGATAACTAGAAGAGATGATCTTGAATGCTAACATCACAAAGAAATGGTAAATGTTTAATGTTAAGGATGAGCTAATCACACTGATTTAATCATTATACAACGTATACATTACTGAAACATGATACTTTAACTCATAAATATGTACAAATGTGTGTCAATTATAAGTAAAATGAAACAACAAAACCCAAAACTGTCTCAGTTTGTTTAAAAGCAAAAAAATAAACCCATAAGATGAATATTATGAATATTACATATATTACAAATGACACAACCATTATTTTCAAGGGCAATACTTCTCAGATTCTATTTATATGCTGATTATTTTCTCTAATTCCAGATTCATGTATCATTGTGTTTAATTATGTTTTATAAATGTGTATTCTGTAGTTTATTTTTGTCTACATCATGAAAGTTCTTTTCAAAAGTCACCATCAAACAATTCAGAAAAAAGAGTTGTTTTAAGTGTAATATTGGAAAAATTAGCTGATTTTATCTAGTGAATAGGCTGTTATGACTTTGAAGGAAAGAAATAGATACTAATAATACTTTAATAATAATAATAACGAAACGTGACAGACTCATTTAATAGCTGAAAACACTATATGCTATTTCTAATGAGCAAGTTGATTAGATATGATTGAAATAGATTTTACACTTACTAACAAAAAAATTATACTACTTAGAATACATTTTGGAATTTGGGGTCTTTGAATTGCTATTTAATTCTATAATCTCACCATACAGAATATTCTTGATTTATATTTTACATATATTTTTAAAGTTCATAGGTCAACAGGGTATGAAGTGTTATAATAATAAAATATTTATCTTTATCTTATTTAAAGTTGCATATTCTTGTTTGTCTTAATGTTTTCTCCCTCCAGTCTTACTCTCTGCCAGAACTTTTGTTTCACTAACACTGAGACTCATTTTATTACGTGAACCTTTTTGGAAATCTTTTACCGTATTGCCATCTCTTAGAGGATAAATCTATCTACCAATGTTATGTTCACAGCTGTTCTTCACCCTGTTGTAGTTTTTCATCCCAGTATTATCACTTCCTTCCCAACACTCCTTGGCATTAATGCTTTATTCTTCCTTTGCTTCCTTTGCCTGGAATGCTCTCCACTCCTTCCCACATTATGCATCTAGTCTAGTGGCATGTCCTTGAACTTTCACAGCATATATAAGGCTTTCCCTTCTCTACAATAACTTTTTTGAAAAATTTATTCAGTGTCAAGTGACTTTGTGGCTTCTTTTCTGTTTACTTATACTTTTTTTTTTTTTACAATTAACTGTGCATATTTAAATTGTAGAAGTTGGTAAGTCTTATATGTAAAAATGCATTGTATTAACACAGTGAACAAATCCATTACCTTCAAATGTTTTCTCATGTTCCTTTTAGTCTCACTCTCCTAATGCTGCCTATTTTTCATCCTCAAGGAAGCATTGCCCTTATTTTTGTCAATATGGAATAGTTTGTGTTCTCTAGAATGTTACATACATGAAACCATTTAAAATAGTCTTTTTTGGAGGCAGGTAATAGTTTGGCTCCTTTTACTCAGTATAATTCTTGATATTTATTAATGTTGTTGCATGTATGAAGAGTTTTTCTTTTATTGATGAATACTCTTCCACTGTATGGATATGTCCATTTTTTTTCACCATTCCTATTCATAGACAGTTGGGTTGCTTCCAGTATTGGGTTACTAGGAAAAAATTAGTTATGAAGATTAGTGTAAAAGTTGTTGTATGGACATATATTATCCTTTATTTTGGGTTAATATCTAAGGATGAAATAGCTGGCAGGTAATATGTTCAATGCATGAAGATGCTGCCAAACTATTTTCCAAGGTGGTTATAACATTTGATTTTTTATCCAAATGTGTGAGAGTTTTATTTGTTCTCCATCCACAGCAACATGGGCTATGATCAATTTTGTTGATTTTAGTTCCAATAATATGTAGGGTTTTCTCATTGTCATTTTAAGTTGTATCATCTCATCCCAGTTAAAATGACTTTTATGCAAAAGATAGGCAATAAAGAATGCTGGTAAGCATTTGGAGAATAGAATAATCTCATACACCATTGGTGGGAATGTAAAGTAGTATAACAACTCTGAACAGTTTGGAGGTTTTTTTAAAAAAAACTAAAAATAGAACTACCATATGATCCTGCAATACCACTATGGGTGTACATCCTAAAGAAAGTAAATCAGTGTACCAAAGAGATATCTATACTTCCATGTTTATCGCCGCAATAATATTGCAGCAATTGTTTATTGCAGCAATATTCACAATAGCCAAGATATGAAATTGACTTAATTTTCCGTCAATAGATGAACGGATAAAGAGAATGTAGTATATATACATAATGGAGCACTATTCAGCCAGAGAAATGAATGAGATCCTGTCATTTGCAACAACATGGATGCAACTGAAGAACATTATGTTAAGTGAAATAAATTTGGCTCAGAAAGACAAATATTATACCTCCTCACTCATATGTGGAAGCTAAAAAAATAAACTCATGGAGAAAGTAGAAAGATGGTTTTCAGTGGCTGAGAAAGGTAGCAGAACAAGGGGATAGGAGGCAATGGTTAATGGGTACAAAAAAATACAATTAGAATGAATAAGATCTAGTATTCAGTAGCACGATAGAGTGACTGTAGATAACAGTCATTTGCTGTGTATTTTAAAATAACTGAAAAAGTAGACTCGGAATGTTCCTAACAGAAAGAAATAATAAATAATTGAAGTGATTAATATTCCAGTTACCCTGTTTTGATAATTACACATTGTATGTCACTATCAAGACATCACATATACCTCATTAATATAGACACTATTATGTACGTATAATAATTAAAAATAAATTAATAACTTTAGCCAATGGAAGGGTTTTATAAGTTGTACTTAATTATATTGTTTAAATTTAAAAAAATAAAAAACGCTTTTCAAAAAACATAAGACAACAAAAAATTAAGCCATAGACAGAGACAAAGTTTCAAGTAATATTTCTAATAAAAAACTCTCAAAATTAAATAATTATCCATTATTTTGATATAGACCTTCCTCTGATGAATTTGATTCAACTTTTCACTTACCTGCCTCTTAATAGATTTACATTCCTTGAAATTAGGGAGCTTTTCTATTCTAAAAATTTTTTCAGTGGTTGTAATAGCCCTCTCATGTAAAAGCCTCCAAAAGTTTGATAAATGCACATATAATTTGGCATTGGTTATATAAAATATATATTTTTACTTATATATTTTTATTCTTGTAGTCAATGGTATCAATGAATGATAAAGTTAAAAGGTATATATTCCAATTATGTTTTTTAAAAATTGCCAGCTAATAGGTAATGGCTTACATATGTAAATATGTATAAAGAAATAGAAGATTGTCTTATTTTTCAAATAATATTTGTGAGTAAAGATACACAAACTTAAAGACATCATTAGAAATAGCTCTGATATATTTAGGCATTTGAGTATTATTTTAAACTGGTGGAAAATTTTATGTAATCTCTTCATATTCTTCACTGTAACATTTTTAATAACATTTAACAAGGCTATAATTTATTATTTGAATTGAAATATTGCTTTCTATGCAACTGACTTTTCAACATCAGTGTAAAATATGGAGATAGGTTGAGAAGTTATTCTGATTATGATAATTTGATAGCATAACACAATGAATACAGTCAACAGTAATTCATTGTACATTTGTAAATAACTAAAAGAGTATAATCAGACTGCTTGTAACACAAAAAAGGATGAATGCTTGAGGTGATGGATATTCCATTTGTCCTGATGTGATTTTGATGCATTGTATACTTATATCAAAATATCTCATATATGCCACAGATATAAATACCTACGATGTATCCACAAAAATAAAAAATAAAATGTTAACAAATGCACATGAGTGCATTTGAGTTAACATTTAGATGATATAAAGTCATACAGAAATTTTAAAAATCCATCAAAAGAGTCCAGGCGTGGTGGCTAATGCCTGTAATCCCAGCACTTTGGGAGGCCGAGGCGGGTGGATCACGAAGTCAGGAGATCAAGATCATTCCGGCCAACATGGTGAAACCCTGTCTCTACTAAAAATACAAAAAAAAATTAGCCAGGTTTAGTGGTAGTGCTTGTAATCCCAGCTACTCGGGAGGCTGAGGTAGGAGAATCACTTGAACCAGGGAGTTGGAGGTTGCAGTAACCAAAGATCATGCCACTGCACTCTAGCCTGGCAACAGTGTGAGTCTCCATCAAAAAAAAAAAAAAAAAAAAAAAAATTCTTCAAAAGTGACAAGGAACTAGTAACTCTAAGATATATGGAATAGGAAGACCAGTGTTGAAGTCTTCAATTATACCAATGGTTTATTACATAACTCCTGGAGCCAAGATTAAACATAATTCCAGGGCAAATAGAAGTTTATTTATTTTCAGATAAAATAATACTCTGACTAAATGTATGAGAATTCTTCACATGAATCATAGGTATCTGACTATGAAAATGAAGCAAACATGCTATTAGCCATTCTTGGAAAATGTTACAAAAAGTTATCCAAAAATGTTACTCAAAGATGATTAAGAGGTTCTTAGTTTGATTTGGAAAGATGTAATCACCTTGTATTAAACTCTTACTATATCTTAATACTTAATAATTGAAATTAATAATTTATATAAGGTACGATGCTACTCAATAAGCCTTTTTGATAAGCATCTGGGGCCAAGCTACATTTTGTAGCATCTTTCAGTGTTGTTGAATTTTGCAAATGAAAATATTTTAAAACAAATTGTTCTAAACTTCCAATGCCAGCCCAAACCATAGTGATCATTCTGCCAAAACTAAAACACCAGACAACATATGTGAAACAGTAGCTTTCAAGACATTCGCCAAAGGTAGGTAGATATTTTATTTCAGCTTGCTTGAGTAAAAGAAGAAACCTACAGCTGAAACCTTTGAGCTTCCCACGGTCTTTCTAACTCCATCTATATCATTTCCCCACAGAAGTATAAGAACCAGTCCACTGAAGCTTCCTCATTAACCTAATTAATGGTACCTCACTTCTTCTGTTTAATTCACCCTGCTTTGATGTAGGTAGCTGCTTCCTAGTCTTTCTGTAATACCTCAATTCCCGAGTTGGAAACTTCCTAATGTTTACATCGCGTGAGCATTTCCTTTTCAATTTTTTAGTATTATACTTTTCAGGATTTTCTTGGTCAAGAATAAATGCAGACAGTATATATTTTGCTACTTTTTTTTCTATAATTACAAGTGGAATTTAAATTCTAGAAAATTAGTCTCGTAGGGAAAAATATGTTTATTTGTGTCTAACTAACCTTGTTGATTTACCCAGAAAATATGACTTCCATGTGTTTCCTCCACATCATCAAAGTTCTGTAATGCCAACTATTGTACCATCTCCTTATCAGTGTGCAAAGATCCACTCACAGGGGATTTTTCACTGAGTGAATGTGTTCATTTCTTGGGGGAGAATAGAACAAGTTGATGTCCTCCCATGGGACCTAATAAAACCTTATGAACCTCTCTGCCCTGAAACCCTGCACTATTCCATACCATCTTGGCAATGTTGATGATTTGTAAAAAGCCAGACCAACTCTAATTCTTAATGAGAATTATGAGAGAAATATGAATTAAAAGCTTGACTATATGCCATAGTTCAACTTAACATTCATTTCCTGAGTTTCTTAATTCTGGTAAGATTGTGCAATTAACATAATATTTAACTCTGGATTCACATAATTTCTATTTTACCTTTAAATTTAAAATATCATGCTGTGTCCGGAATTGGTGGGTTCTTGGTCTCACTGACTTCAAGAATGAAGCTGCGCACCCTTGCGGTGAGTGTTACAGTTCTTAAAGGTGCCGTGTCCGGAGTTTGTTCCTTCTGATGCTCAGATGTGTTTGGAGTTTCTTCCTTCTGGCGGGTTCATGGTCTCACTGGCTCAGGAGTGAAGCTGCAGACCTTCACAGTGAGTGTTACAGCTCTTAAGGCGGTGCGTCTGGAGTTGTTCGTTCCTCCTGGGGGGCTCGTGGTCTCGCTGGCTTCAGGAGTGAAGCTGCAGACCTTCGCGGTGAGTGTTACAGCTCATAAAAGCAGTGTGGACCCAAAGAGTGAGCAGTAGCAAGATTTATTGCAAGGAACAAAAGAACAAAGCTTCCACAGTGTGGAAGGGGACCCCAGCGAGTTGCCACTACTGGCTCCGGCAGCCTGCTTTTATTCTCTTATCTGGCCCCATCCACGTCCTGCTGATTGGTAGAGCCGAGTGGTCTGTTTTGACAGGGCGCTGATTGGTGCGTTTACACAATCCCTGAGCTAGACATAAAGGTTCTCCACCGTCCCCATCAGATCAGTTAGATACAGAGTATGGACAAAAATGTTCTCCAAGGCCCCACCAGAGCAGCTAGATACAGGGTGTCGATTGGTGCACTCACAAACCCTGAGCTAGACACAGGGTGCTGATTGGTGTGTTTACAAACCTTGAGCTAGATACAGAGTGCCAATTGGTGTATTCACAATCCCTGAGCTAGACATAAAGGTTCTCCAAGGCCCCACCAGACTCAGGAGCCCAGCTGGCTTCACCCAGTGGATCCCGCACCAGGGCTGCAGGTGGAGCTGCCTGCCAGTCCCGCGCCGTGCGCTTGCACTCCTCAGCCCTTGGGTGATTGATGGGACTGGGCCGTGGAGCAGGGGGCGGCGCTCGTCGGGGAGGCTCAGGCTGCACAGGAGCCCACGGAGGCGGGGGAAGGCTCAGGCTTGGCGGGCTGCAGTCCCGAGGCCGAGGCCGAGGCCTGCCCCAAGGGAAGGCAGCTAAGGCCCGGCGAGAAATTGAGAAATTGAGCGCAGCGCCGGTGGGCTGGCACTGCTGGGGGACCCAGTACACCCTCAGCAGCCGCTGGCCCGGGTGCTAAGTCCCTCATTGCCCGGGACCGGCAGGGCGGGCTGGCTGCTCCGAGTGCGGGGCCCGCCAAGCCCACGCCCACACGAAACTCCAGCTGACCCGGAACTCCAGCTGGCCGGCAAGCGCCGCCCGCAGCCCCGGTTCCTGCTCGCTCCTCTCCCTCTACACCTCCCTGCAAGCTGAGGGAGCTGGCTCCCGCCTTGGCCAGCCCAGAAAGGGGCTACCACAGTGCAGCGGTGGGCTGAAGGGCTCCTCAAGTGCCGCCAAAGTGGGAGCCCAGGAAGAGGAGGCCCCGAGAGCGAGCGGGGGCTGTGAGGACTGCCAGCATGCTGTCACCTCTCAATGCTTCAGTTAAGTAAGACTCTAAAGTTATAAATTATTTGTTGATACATATCTAAAAATTGAAGATAAATCCACAATGGAAAGTTTTCCATAGCTTGAATTATTTTATGTATTTCTAACTGAATTGTATCTTTTTTATGTAGAAAATTTTATTACAATATTTTGCTTTATTTAGTTTATTTCTTATACCTTGGATATGTATTAGACATAAACAAAGATATGCTTTTAGACATAAATTGATATTTTACATTTCTGATATTGATAGGGTCTTTTTAATCATTCTTGCTAGTATTTGGTACTGATTAGCTTCACATCTTTAGATATATTACGTTATGTTTTTATTTCTTTATCTCTAAAATAGGAATAATGGTAGTATCTACCACAAGATAGTCTACAAGATTCCTGCTTATCTTGCATATTCACTTTACTTTCCCTCCCAAGAAAACTTTCCTTCTCCTAATTTTGTTAAATATTCCAGCTTCTCTAATTAGCTATATAATTTCCTGAGAGTTAAAAACAATGCTTTCAGGATAAGGTACTCTCTCAGTCTGCATGACCTTGCACAATTATACCATCGGTTATAACAAAATAATACTCATTGCTTCAATCAATGTAATGGTAATATAAATATCCAGTAGATTTTGATTCATATTTGGCCCTTAAGTATTGGTTGATGAGTTGCTGTTGATGTTCATAGAAACTCAGAAGACAAATTAATAACACTCTCTTTAGCATATGATATTCCTAGTTTTTCTATTTATTCTTTGTCTTCTAAATAGAAGGTACTTTATGGCAATGGACAAACAGGGAGAGAGCTTGTGTAGGGGAACTCTTCTTTTTAAAACCATCATATCTCGTGAAAATTATTCACTATGACGAGAACAGCACAGGAAAGTCCTGCCCCCATGATTCATTTACCTCCCACCTGGTCCCTCCCACAACACATGGCAATTCAGGATGAGATTTGGGTGGGGTCACAGCCAAACCATATCATTCTGACCCAATCCCTCCCAAATCACATGTACTTACATTTCAAAACCAGTCATGCCTTCACAGTCCCTCAAAGTCTTAACTCATTTCAGCGTTAACTCAAAAGTCCACGGTCCAATGTGTAATCCGAGACAAGGCAAGTCTATGAGCCTGTAAAATCAAAAGCAGGTTAGTTACTTTCTAGATACAGTTGGGGTAAAGGCATCGTGTAAATACAGCCATTCCAAATGGGAGAAATTAGCCAAAACAAACGGGCTACAGGCCCCATGCCAGTCCAAAATCCAGAAGGGCAGTCAAATCTTAAATTTGCAAAATGATCTCTTTTGACTCCATGTCTCACATCCAGGTCATGCTGATGCAAGAGGTGGGTTCCCATGGTCTTGGACAGCTCCACTCCTGTGGCTTTGCAGGGTACAACCTCCCTCCTCGCTGCTTTTACGGGCTAGCGTTGAGTGTCTGCGGCTTTTCTCAGTGCATGGTGCAAGCTGTCTGTGGATCTACCATTCTGGAGTCTGGAGGACAGTGGCCCTCTTCTCACAGCTCCACTAGATGGTGCCGCAGTAGGGACTCTGTGTGGGGGACTCTGACCCCACATTTCCTTTCTGCACTGCCCTAGCAGAGGTTCTCCATGAGAGCCTTGCCACAGCAGCAAACTTCTGCTTGGATGCCACTGCATCCAGGCATTTTCATACATCCTCTGAAATCTAGGCGGAAGTTCCCAAACCTCACTTCTTGACTTTTGTGCACTCACAGGCTCAACAACACGTGGAAGCTGCCAAGGCTTTGGGCTTGCACCCTCCGAAGCCATGGGCTGAGCTCTAGATTGGCCCCTTTCAGCCATGGCTGGAGCAGCTGGGACCCAGGGCACCAAGTCCCTAGGCTGCACATAGCACCGGGACTCTGGGCTCATCCTACAAAACCACTTTTTCCTCCTAGATCTTGGGTCTGTGATGGGAGGGGCTGCTGTGAAAACCTCTGAGATTCCCTGGAGACATCTTCCCCATTGTTTTGGGGATTAACATTCAGCTCCTTGTTACTTATGCAAATTTCTGCAGCCAGCTTGAATTTCTCCTCAGAAAATGGGATTTTATTTTCTATCACATTTTCACGCTGTGAATTTTCTGAACTTTTATGCTCTGCTTCCTTTATAAAACTGAATGCTTTAGCAGCACCCAAGTCACATGCTTTGCTGCTTAGAAATTTCTTCCACCAGATCCCATAAATCATCTCTCTCAAGTTCAAAGTTCCGCAAATCTCTAGGGCAGGGGCAAACTGTCAGTCATCAGTCTCTTTGCTAAAACATAACAAGAGTCACCTTTGCTCCAGTTCCCAACAAGTTCCCCAGTTTCATCTGAGACCATCTTGGCCTGGACTTTATTGTCCATGTCACTATCAGCGTTTTTGGCAAAGCCACTCAGCAAGTCTCTAGGAGGTTCCAAACTTCCCACATTTTCCAGTCTTCTTCTGAGCCCTCCAAACTGTTCCAACCCCTGCCTGTTGCCCAGTTTCAAAGTCGATTCCACATTTTTGGGTATCTTTTCTGCAGCGTGGCACTCTTGGGACCAATTTACTCTATTAGTCATGCTACTGATAGACACATGCCCAGGACTGAGCAATTTACAAAAGAAAGAGATTTAACTGGACTTACAGTTCCACATTGCTGTTGAAGCCTCACAATCATGGCAGAAGGCAAGGAGGAGCAAGTCACGTCATACCTGGATGGCAGCAGGCAAAAAGAGAGAAAGCTTGTGCAGGAGAACTCCTCTTTTTAAAAGCATCAGATCTCATGAGACTTATTCACTATCATAATACAGCACAGGCAAGACTTGTCCCCATGATTCAATTACCTCCCACCAGGTCCCTCCCACAACACATGGGATTTCAAGATGAGATTTGGGTGGGGACACAGTGAAACCATATCAAATGTGGTCAGCAAAAGTATCTTGTCTTGAAATTCAAGAATAAAGAAAAGTGTGTGTGTGTTTGTGATCTATGAAGATCATTAAAATAGTGAAATTAACCTGTCAATTGCAATATCACGGAACTTGTGACTCACCAATAGAGTAAATAACAATTGTACATGCTCTAAATTTATCATCAATATCAAAGCTTTATTCTCTTTTAGTGGGCTTATGTAAGAAAGTAATGTTTCTAAGCAAGTCATTAAAAAATATAAAGCTAATCTATTAATGCATCTGAGTTGAATGAAGTGATTCTTCTTATTTATTTGACATGGACTTTCACTCTTGTTGCCCGGGCTGGAGTGCAATGGCGTGATCTCGGCTCACCGCAACCTCCACCTCCCAGGTTCAAACAATTCTCCTGTCTCAGCCTGCAGAGTAGCTGGGATTACAGGCATGCACCACCAGGCCTGGCTAATTTTTTTTGTATTTTTAGTAAAGATGGGGTTTCTCCGTGTTGGTCAGGCTGGTCTTGAACTCCTGACCTCACATGATCTGCCCACCTCAGCTTCCCAAAATGCTGGGATTACAGGTGTGAGCCACCGTGCCCGGCCTGAAGTGATTATTTTTAAGGATGGTGATAGGATAGTTAAAAACCACACAACTTTCTCATGTTGTCTACCCACCAGCCACTCTGCAATTATCAGTAGGTAGCAAAGCCCTGAACTTGGTCTTACATCTTATTTTACATACAGCAACAGACTAAGTTGTAATCATAATATCTGCCTCAGGAATCTGCTCCAATTTTGATACAATTGTATATTTTATAGTATGGAGTAACTATCGGCTGAGCTTTGATTCTGTGATCTGGCTCCCTTTCAACTTGTGATCTTTTGAGGTGGAATAGATTATATATTTTCCAATTGCAAGAGGATTAATGAGATCTTCTTTTAAATCACTAATGTAAGGAAAGCTTGGAAAATAATGTGAGTCAAAATTTGGATTATTGTAAGAATCTACACTCTCTTCTTTGTTTTAGTTGCATCTTCCACAGCTCCTCTAAGCAAAAGCACCACATTGCATATTATTTCCTGTTGAGCAGGAAAGAAATATAGCATATGGTCATGCTAATGGGAATTGGGAGTAAAAGTTTTGTCCAGGCTTGGACCAGAGCTTATAACAGCAACAACAAAAATAAGAATAACAACTATCAGGTTGAATTATGAGTTCTCTAATGGGGCTATATGTGTGTGTGTGTGTGTGTGGTTTTAATTCGTTCATTTCTTTAAGCAAAAATAAGCAGAATTGTAAGAAATAAAATCAAGAAACCCAGCCATGAACATGGACTTAAGTGTTTTCCCTTACTGTCATCCAACTCTTCAATGAGGCTTTGAAATTTAAAACCACACTTATTTTAATAGCCATTTGTATATATTTCCATTTATAATCCAGTCATATTTTAAGTAAATAAACTTGCCTTATATTTCTTACTTCTTGTTCCCAAATGCATCTCTTCTACCACTAGAGTTATACTGACATAAATCATAAGTTACAGGAAGAGTTTATATTCTTACTATAGAACTAGAACAATCAGCTGTGCCTCTAGGTTGCTTGAGGCAGATGTCATTCCAACTGACTTGAAAAGGATAATGACCTTCTGGGACCTTGACCTTAATTGTACAACCTGAATGAAATGTGCCTCTTTGGAAAACTGTATACTTGTCCAATATTGGAAAGTAACGTTCTTGTAAGAAAGTTAATGCCCAGATCCCCAAATGACTTGGCCTCCTCACTTCTGTGCAGCAGTGAAGTGCAAAATGGTAGCAGATAAAATGCTACCTTTGTTGTTTATAAAATACTCTAAAGTTTGAAAAGCACTTTTTTCTCAGCCCCAAAGGAATTTTATAAATGAGAAAAAAATGAGCTAAAAATATTCTGTATCTAGTGAAGAGAGTTTATTTAAAAAAACATTAAAATTGTATATGAATAATGATTAAAATTATAGTAATAAGATTCAAGTTTCTTCTTTGCAAAACTCAAGTAAGAATTATTTTCATTGAAATTTATTATTTTAGTTTTAATGGAAATATAGGATGGAAACTTTCTTCCAAAATTTTTAATATTATGTTATTAAGCATATTAGTGAAAATAGTTGCTGTAATATTTTTCCTCTTAGAGCATTTTGATAGAAAAAGTTTTCTCCATTTCATACAGAGTATGCTGGATTATATGAAATAGTTAAAAATTGTTTATTATTCTTACGTTAAAAACCACACATGTTAAATTCTTCACATCCCACTGATTTAACTCACAATATTCCTTGCACATAAAATATTTTTTCATCTGATATGTGTCTTTTAAAATAATTGCTGTTATCAAATTTTCTGATGACTATGTCCTGTGACAGCTATAAATGTCTTAAGCTACAAATTGGATTGATACATTAAGATCTATTTTCCCTTCTGGTATATTTATAATTTTTAATCAGTCCCATAAAACACACACAAATTATGTGTTAAACTATCTTGGAAAAAAAATTCTGTAACTTCTTATCAAGCCAATAGATATATATTTAGTAAATATTATGATTGTGTATGAATCTTTTCTCCTTGTTTGTCTTAAATAGTGTTTAAAACCATTGATGTTTTCTTTCATGCTGTACACCATCCATGCTAATAATCACTCTATTTGGGGAAACATTAAAATTTGGCAGATCTAAAAATGTTATGACTATGTCCATGGTGGCAATTATTAAATTATTCTTCAAAGCCCTGATAATTTTACAATACATTTAAACAACTCATTTTCTGCCACTGGCCATAGATATCAATCAGGCAACAGTTAGATCTTCTATGTAGCACACTCTCATGATGTGTAACTATCTTTGGTGCTTGCTCTTTATACTCCCAGAATACACATACTATGTAGGCCTACAGAAGATACTTAAAGTCAGGTATATTGGAGCTATGAACTAAAGTTTAATTAAGCTCATGTTTCCCTTCTTTCAATAATTATTGTCCTACATAGTCTATTGTTCAATGTCTGAAATCCTTTGCCTCATATAGTACTTTAAGTTTTATAATTTTTACAACAGAAATTGCCTCAATACTGGTTACTCCATCACAGTTAAACTTGTAGTATATTATATTTTTATGGAATTCAGCTAGAATATTTAGTATCCTCATATCATTAGGTTATATTTAAACAAGTACCTATATTTACATGGATATAAACATGCAACTAAATTAATATTGATTCATTGATATGATTATCAACATGAGCCTGAGGGATGGCCAGGCCATATTGTACTTTGTGCTCATTACAAATGGCAGCCCTTACACTATCATACACCTTGTGACAATGTCTTTGGCAAGTGGACAGGATGTCAGATTGTGTGTGTGTTTGTATATTACCTTTAAGCTGTTGTGCCTGTGCCAGACAATATGCATATTAACTTTAACGGCAATAATTCCACTGACATATTGAAGAAATCACTTGTTTTTATTTGGTATCCATCTTAGGAAGTTGCATTAGTATGTTTATAAGAAGTTACTGCTTTCTACTTCCAATTGGCTGATACAATAAGGCTTTATTGTAACCTTTTCCAAAGGTGTTCTCTGATACATTTTTCAACAAATCATATTAACAAGGGAATTATGTAAATTTTAATTTTGTCTGGAAGCTTACCCAGAGAAGTTTGTTAATGTTGAGTGACATGTAAATATCTAAATTTATTTATATTTACTTCAATTACACAATTAGCAAATAAAGCTTTAAATATTATCTGTAGCAACATACATTTTCTGAAATAAAAATTTTTGTGATTTTACGAGTGTGAATCAAAAAAATATGCAGAGTTAAGGTTTAGCTTGCTTAAATTTAACTCTCTGATGTTACTAGAGCTTTGGAAAGAGACATAACAACTCCCCTTTTTAGAACATTTCAAATCAGATCCAGGAGATATTCTTTCTCTTTCACAAAGTAGATAATGGTTTCAGGTTTTTTTGATATTATGGACTACTAGCCTCAAGTGTGAGTAAGTTTTCCTTCTCCCTGTCCCCTAGTTTTCTTAATTTTTCCCTAGTTATACCATCCGTTCTTTTATTTCAATATAATTCTTCTATTAGCTTTTAGTTCTACCACTTTAGACTGCAACATGTATCCTTAATATTTTACCACTTCATGAAAAACCTTGGAGCACTATAATTGTCCTGTCCACAAATATTGATGGTAAAATATCTTTGAAACACAATGTGGATAAAAATATAGAAAGTTCTTTCCTTCTCAAAGGGGTGATAAACTGTTTGCCTTAGAGGGCAAATGTAATCTGGAGTCATTTTATTAAGGCAGTGTTTAAAAACAAACACAAATTGAATGAGTTTAGCCCTAAGACAGAGCAAGCAATTTCCTATTTGTGACACCAATTCTTATTATTTTATTACACCCAGACTGATCATATATTCATATAACCTGCAGGCTGGCATCTGATTTTGTGACACCTTGCTTAAAATTAGTTCAGGAGCAAAAACAGATGCACTATATCAAATTTGTGCTACCATTTCCTTTTCTTACATTCATAATAATCTTTTCTTATTATTTTTCACACTCATTACACCCAGAGAGAGAAGTATTTCTGCTTCTCCTCCTTTTCCTCCATGTCTTCATTTTCCTTCTCTTTTCTTTCTCCTCCTTCTTTTCCTTTCCTTGAGCAAACATTTTCAAGATACTAGTTGAGACACTTGATCTATAACAATGAAAGGGGCTTGCTTATAGTGAAACATCATTGCTAGTGTGGTTCTTCTTGAGCCTAATAAACAATAAAAGCCATAATAATTACCCAAAATATTTATGGTTTATAAAGAAAATGCAAAGCTCATTTTAGATTCATATTAACATGGATTTAATAAATCCAAGCTGATTTTGTCGCATAATGTATTATTACCAAATGAACAATTGTATAAATTTTGAGAATACTATTAAATAAGGATACATATCACATTTATTTTTTGAAGGAAAGATATGTCCATGCAATTTTCTTTAAAAATTTTCTCATTTACAATCCACTAATAACTAGAAGTCATGATTGGGTTATTTGATCCTTTTAGATAATCAGTTTGTTCCATTAGACTTTTTTTCCTCACCTGATTTCACAACAAATCTTGGCACATAATAATAAATTGTAAGATTTTTCAGTTTAGGCATTATGGAAGAGAAAGTTTAAATAACATATTTGCCAGTGTATACAAAACTTGGCTACAGGCTCACACTTGTAACTCCAGCATTTTGGGAGGCCAAGACGGGTGGATCACTTGAGGTCAGGAGTTCAAAACCAGTCTGGTAAAAATGGTGAAACCCTGCCTTTATGAAAAATACCAAAAAAATTAGCTGGGCGTGGTGTTCGGGACCTGTAGTCCCAGCTACTCGAGAGGCTGAAGCATGAGAATCGCTTGAACCCAAGAGGCGGAGATAGCACCACTGCACTCCAGCAGGGGCAAGAGAGGGAGACTCTGTTTCAAACAAAAACAAAAACAAAAAACAACTTGGTTAATATTAGGATCATCAGTTATCTTCCATCTGAAATCAGTATTATTTTATCTACTAATTTTCATCTGTCTCTTAATCTAAAATAGTATTTCTCCTTTTTTGTATGATGGAATGGTGTATATTAAAGAGATGACAGAAATTTTAACACTTTGGGCTTATAAAGTTTGGAACTGCAGAAAGGAATTGGTTAGGTAGGATTAACTAAATTGAATTAACAAAATGCAGAAAGATTATATTGATAGAACAAAATTATAACTTTTAAAATATGTAAATAACTAGCTTAAAGTATTTAAAATTTATTTTATATTAAAATTTAAAATTTATAATATTTAAAATTTACTGTCAATAATGTGTGTTGTTTTGGGATTTTTAAACTGCATCACATTTTATTTGGCATCCAAGATTTTTGCATTATTTAGCTATCATAGTCAAATATTTAAGAAGGTGTTATTTATAAAAAGAAATATAGTGAGAATCATCATCTATCATAATTAAGATAACAAACAGAAGTTGTACCTAATAGAAAGTGTATGTGAAAAAAAATTAACAAATTCAGACATAATGACTCTTACTCAGCATTGTCCTCTCAAACGTGGGTTAAGTGATGTCATTTCAAGATTCTCAAAAAGATTATATAATCAATCATTATATGAATCACTAGAGAGAAGTGTAAAATCTGCCAAAAAGAAAGGGAGAAAAATAACAAAATTCCAAAGTTTAGAAGCTTAAAAAATCTTTTGTTTATAATGTTCTGAAATATCCCACTAATCTATTCAGTCTTTCCTTCTTTATATACTGCCAAAACAGTTCAACCCATCAACGTCTAGCCAAAACAGCAGTGGTGATTCCAAAAGAGTGATTCTTCACTCAATTTGAAATCCCATATAATCTATTATTAATTAGTTTTAGTATGAAAGTATATAAAACATAGATGTGAAATTTAATATTTTGTTAAAAAATGGCAATGAAATAGCCTCCTAAATCAAGAAATAGTACATAGCTCTCAGTGACCTAAGGGATACCATTTTCTATGCAAACCTTTCCTACTAGAATTCTGTGATAGCTATTTTCTCTATCTCTGTATTGTTTCCGTAACTATATTTTTCCCCAGGACAACATAATTTGCTCTTGCCTCTTGTGGTAGGCAAAATAATGGTCTCCCAAAGATGCCCATGTCCTAACCCCTGGAATCTGAAAATATGTGATCTTATATGGCAAGAAGTCTCTTCAAATGTCATTTAGTTAATGACCTGAAAATGGAAAGATTATCCTGGATTATCTAGCTGTACCAAGTTTAATCACACGGTTCTTTAAAATTAGAGGGATGTGAATATAGAAAAATGACACAGAGAGGAGCAAAGTTTTGCCGTGAAAATGGAAAAAACGGAACAGCAGTCAAGGAATGTCTGCAGTATCTTATAGTTGAAAAAGTCAGGAAAAGAGATTTTAGTCCTAGGACCACCAGATTATAACACAGCCTTACCAATATCTTAATTTTAGTCCAATGAAACCAGTGTTAAAGTCTAACCTACAGAAAAAAAAATAATAATAACTTTATGAGTTTTTTTAACCACTAAATTTATGGCAATTTACTACAGCAGCAACAGAAAATTAATATGTCTTTTATTAATTTATATAAATGAATCAAACTAGAGTTTAATATTGCTATTTTGCTCAATATTAATGTTTTCTTTAAAAATGTATTCATCTCAAATCTTACTGTTGTCACTCATTCATTATCATTGTTGCTGTGTAATATTACATTGTAAAATGTATGGCAATTTATTATCCATCATTTAATAAACACAATGAAATTTTAGTTGTTTCCTACCTGAGAAAATTAGTCAAAAATCTGTAATGAATATTTTTGTATATTCAGAAAAGAGACTGGTGGCATTTTGCCCCTGCCCTAGAGGTTTGTGAAACTTTGAACTTGAGAAAGATGATTTAGAGAAAGTAAAGTATCTTTACTTATGCAAAGATACGAGAGGGAGATATCAACACATACATATCTATAGAAAAATTCTTGCTATCCTCTATTCAATCAAGACTACAGGTTCTTATGCAAGAGCTCATCCATATTTATCATAGCTCTTATTGCAATCTAGCATACTTAATTTTTTTATTTTCCTAAATTATTTAATGGCCTATAATCGGCTGGTCTCTTTTTGAAGGTATTGTAGACATTCAATAATGAATTGTTGATTAAGTGATTTGTTGAATAAATAACAGTTCAACTGAATAGCTCATTAAATAATACTAATAGCTGGACATGGTGGAGCATGCCTGTAGTCCCAGCTACTCAGGAGGATGAGGTGGGAGTATTGCTTGGGCCCGGGAGGTGGAGGTTGCAGAGAGCTGAGATTGTGCCAGTGTACTCCAGCCTGAGAGAGAGAATGAGACTCCATCTCAAAAAATGAATAAATAAATAAATAAATACTGAGAAAATTGATCTCAAGTAAAAATAATGTTTACTAAAAACTGATTTGAAAATATGACCTAAAGATATTTGCATGATCCTCTCTAATGATACACCGGAGTTTGGGAAAAGATCAAGTGAGGTAAGAATGGAGAAGTCATTGCACTTTTAAATGCCCACAGCCAAGGAATATTATTAGGATACAACAATGAGTCAGCTCCCATGAAATTATAGCCATAAATCACACTAATGTTATGAAGATGAATTCTAGTCAAAAGGATTTGGGCCATTTGAAAACTTCTTAATCAAAATAATTACAGAAAATGCAATTGAATTTTGTACAAAAAATAAAAGTCTGTGACTCCTCAGTGACTCCTCATTACAAGGATAAAACCTGTGATTTTTTAATGGTTCAGAACAACAGGATCAAGATAAGGAAGACAGATTATGAATGTTATGGTGGGAGTGCAGGCTTACTTGGGTTCAATTCCCAGCTTTTCCACTTACTAGCAACATGACCAAAGACAATTTAATGTTGTGTATTTATATATGCTTAAAGTGGCGAAAATAATAGCACACACCTTATAGATTTAGTGTTTAAATGAAATGAGTTAGATATTTTGGAAAACACATGCCAAATGTTAAACTCTGCATGTGTTTAATATCTCACAGCACTGACTCAAAATCACTATTGAGATACAGGGATTTAAAGACTTCTTTTTTTTTTTTTCTTTTTTTCATTTTATAAAATAACTGGGATTATAGCAAATAGATTATCTTGAAAGAATCTCTACTTCTATATTTTACAATTACAATGTGACTCTGGATTTGCAAAAATAAAATTTTGGCTTGGAAAACACGTTAATAAGGAAGGAAGTTGGTAGGATAAAATTATAGTATAGTCTTTTAAAAATTTCTTTTGAGACTATGTGACAAATATGCTGTCATACATCTTGATATGTACTAAGCTGCTGTATGGTCAATTTGGGTTACAACACGGAGCTCTGTTTAACTTACCATAGAAGAGTAAGGTTGTTGAACTGTTAGGGCCATTATTTTTTAAAACATATTATTTCAACTTTTGCTCTTAGACTTTTCACACCAAATTTCTACTTTGTTGAAGTTCAAGAGCTGTTTTTTGACATTTAAAAGTCACTCCTGAGGGATTCACTGGTCAAAGCCATTAGTGAATTTGCTGATATAAAACTTGCATGATAGCATAAATCTTTTATAGAGTGTCTTTGGAAAATTGTGTGTGTGTGTGTGTGTGTGTGTGTGTGTTTAAGAGAGAGAGAGAGAGAAAGACAGAGAAAGAGAGAGAAAGAGAGAGAGAGAGGTTAGATGGTAATGGTAAATTACATTACATAAGTCTTCAGCATAAGCCTTCCACATAACACTTTTTGATGTTTAATAAAACAGAATCACAAAAACTGTATCCTCCGAGGCCTTGTTATGCTATCATATGAATGAATATCCATGCCATAGGTTTTGAGAAGCCATATAAAAATAAATTTGGGGAAATTTTATTTATAAAACTGATAAAGTGATTTTACTTTTCTTTTCTGGAAACTTTGACTGCCTATCAACTGTGGAGCCATAAGAATAACACTTCACATGAGTTCTATATATATCACAACTATAAAAGATTATGGTAAAGGTATTATATCCATATCTGTATTTTTACTTTATTTTGATCATTTGATGTTTAGAAATAAAGCAGAGGGGAAGAGAAGTATACTGTTTGCAATAATAATTATAACTTCTCTAGTTAAATGTATAATGTAGTATTTTTAGCAGAAAAGATCTCTTTGCAGCTAATTCTGAAACTTTAGAAAGTCAAAATTAGACTTCTGACTTTGGGAAAAGTTGATGTAGATCTATTTTTCTGGCTTCTACTATTACCTCCCCACCCACTTCTTCCACAAAGTACACCTAAATATCCTGAACATAATTTAACAAATACAACCATGAAATGATTATGAATAGGTATTATAGAATGGAAACATGAAATAATTGAAATAAAAACCTTGCTAGATGAGTCCGATAGTACAATGGAGATGATAGCAGAGAACAGAATTAGTAAACTGTAAGACTTATCAATAGTGTTTGCTCGATCTTAACAACACAGAGAAATCGACTTTAAAAATACACGGAGTCTAAATGATATGTAAAAGACTAACAAAAGATTTAGCATCCATATCATTGTGGTCCCAGAAGGAGAGGGAAAAATGAAAGGGCAGGACAAACATTTAAAGAAATAATATCTGAAAACATCGAAACTTGTTAAGACATGAACCCACATACTTAAGAAGCTGAGCAAACCCCAAAGATGATTAAAAACAAATTAAACCTTTAACAAGACAGACAAAAATTATACTTATAAAAACTATAGAAAAGGGCCAGGCGCGGTGGCTCACGCTTGTAATCCCAGCACTTTGGGAGGCCGAGGCGGGCGGATCACAAGGTCAGGAGATCGAGACCATGGTGAAACCCCGTCTCTACTAAAAATACAAAAAAAATTAGCCGGGCGTGGTGGCGGGCGCCTGTAGTCCCAGCTACTCAGAGAGGCTGAGGCAGGAGAATGGCGTGAACCCGGGAGGCGGAGCTTGCAGTGAGCGGAGATCGCGCCACCGCACTCCAGCCTGGGTGAAAGAGCGAGACTCCGTCTCAAAAAAAAAACAAAAAAAACAAAACAAAACAAACAAACAAACAAAAAAACTATAGAAAAAAATAAAACACCTTAAGAACCAGAGAGAAGCAACACATAATCTCTAGAGGAATGCAAGTTCAAATGACAGCCCACTTCTCATCCAAAACCATTGAGACCAAAAGCAAATAGTGGAATACATTTTTAACCTTTGAAGAGAATTGCCACAGTAACTCTTCTGTCAGGTGAAGCTATCCTTTAGAGGTAAAGAAAGAAAGGCATTCTCAAAGAAAAACTAAGAAATTTTGCCACCATAGGATCTACCCTTAGGGCATGCAAAAAAGAATTTTGCCAATGGAAATAAAGTGATAACAAAAGAGTAGAAACTTCAGACAAAGATAAAACAATGTATAACAATATGGATAAACATATAGACTATCCTTCATTTCATGAGTTTCTTAATCAGATTTAATGGTGGAAACAGAATTTATATTATAACTCAATTGATATGGGGCTCAATGTATGTAGAGAAAATATTTAAGAAAACTGAATTTTGAAAATGGAAGATTAAGTAGATCTAAATTAAAGTAAATTTTCTAAATATTGATGTCAATAGGCTATAAGTGCATCCATAGAAACACTAGAACAAGCATTAAGAAATCTATACAAACACTTAAACACACTAGCAAAGGTAAATCAAAACTAAAGTGATAGAAAAAGCTGTATCATCAAAATGTATCACAGACTTAAGTGTAACATGTAAAGCTATACAAATTTTAGGGGAAAAATTAGAAGATCTTCGAAATCTAGGGCTAAGTCAAGAATTATTAGACTTACTACTCTCTACCCTTAGGGCATGCAAAAAAGAAATTTTCCAAACAGAAATAAAGTGAGAGCACAATCCTTAGTCTAATTTTCAAAAATAATAATTAATAATTATTTACTTTTTCCTCAATACAATTTTAAGTTTGGATTTTATTATTTTGTATTCATTTCAAAAATAATGCCACATTTCTCTATTGCTAAAACCATAATCCGAGCTATGTTCTTATGCTTGGACTACATTGGCATGTCACCGGAACCGCCCTCTCAAGTATTTCCCTATAGAACCACGGGAGTGGATGTTGCTAAGTACAAATATGCTTATATCTCCCATTTATTTCTTACATATATTTATTGGACACAGTATAAATCATATATTATTTGATAGAAGTTGTTTACTCTTCTGCTTACAATTCATTAGTTGCTTCTTAATCTACCTGCCTATAATTCAGTTATCTTATCATTGCCTTCGAGGTCCTGTACAACCTGATAGGTCTCTCATCCTCTCATCTAATGTCTCTCAACTCTTTATGTATCTCTGTTCACTACAACCAAAGCACAAGGGCCTTTTTTTGTCTTTCAGCATAGCAAAGTAGTCCCAATCTTAGGGCTTTACCCCATCTTGTTCCTTGTCCGTGGAGCAGTTTCACCTGGATGTTTGCCTGCAAGTTTGCATGCACTCATTTGAGACTTCCTCAGAGCAGCCTTCCTGGAATACAAAGTAAAAGCAATCCCTGTCACGTTAACCTATCTACTTGTATTCCACATATCAGTAAAATAAATTAAGTCACTAATTTGCATGATTCTTTAATCATTTGTCATAGTTTGGCCATCTTTCGACAGAAAGTCAATGATGTTCACCACTTTTCACCAGTACTTAAACAAAGTAGAAGATATTAAGTAAATTTTGATTGATTAATAGCCTCATTTAACAATCTTGGTTTTGAATGCAATGATGTTTGATATTAATAGTCAAACACTCTTTTTAAAAATTTGTTGTCCTTGGTATGTCTTAATCTATAACTTTATTTTCAGCCTATGCATTGTCCTTTTTTGTGTTGCCTTTTTGAATATTTCATTATAGCTAAACCTCATAAATTTGAAAATTTAATCTGATTTTGTCATTTGTTCAAATAATTAAACCCATTCAAGTTTTGGAAAAATGTATGCATTCCTTTTTAGTTGTATTTACTATTTTTATCTCTTATTTTACTGTTTTCTCTACCTTTAATGGGTGTGCTTGGCCAGGTTAGCTTTCATTCTCTTTTCTTAATTTGGAAAGTTTCTGATGTCTTTTCATTATTATAATGGTAAACTTCTGGCTACTATCAATTATACTTAAATTTGTATTTTTTTGTTACCATAGCAGCATTAAAATAGCTTTTTAATATTCGATGATAAATAATACTGTAATAATAAAAAAAGTTAGCAATACATTTATAACCTGTAATAATCAGAAAATAAGTAGAAAATATTTTCTGAAGAATAACGAATTTCACTTTATGAAAATTTTGTCTTTGATATTTATTATCATATATGTTATCTTCTCTATGGCCTAGACAATCTTTGTTTTCATATCCAAGATATAAGATATCTATGCTGTCATCTTCTATTTCCTGCACTAATTTTACTGGAGAAATATGCATATAAATACAAATTTATATTTATATATGTGAGAATGTGTAGGATGAAATATATGTGTATCTGTGTATATATGTATTTCTTTATACCTTAGAAAATATAATCTGCACCATTTATGAGAGTGGCTTTTTCCTTAAAAATTTGCCATAGTACATTATACACATTTTTATCTGAAGTGATTTGTTATTTTATACAAAGTATACATTAGTCCTAAATTCTGCTTACTATAAGGCTTAACAAAGGAACTGGCATAGAATTACGTTTTAGTCTTAGAAATATTTTATTGATATGAATGTTATATGTTGATAATACATATATAAATGACAAAAAAAAGCTTCTATCTGGAATGTACAAATCACATACAAATCAATAAGAAATAGGCAAACAACCCAAAAGAAGGGGACACAACTAGGACAGATTCTTTAAATAGGAGGATTACAAGAGAACAATACATATATTGACAAAGTCCTCAGTACCACTACTTACCAGGGAAATGTAAATTAAAACCACTATGTGATATCATTGAAAATATGTTGTACCCATTGAAAATGAGAATATGTTGTACCCATTGAAAATGAGAATAGAAAACATTGACATAGATTTGCTCTACTTGGGCCTCCTATTCATTGCCTGTGGAAGTGGAAATTTCCAATTAGAAATACTGACAGTACCAACTTCAACCAAGTACGGGTGTACAGTATACAAAATTTTCATTACTACTTATAGGTTCCTGATAAATGGGTGCCTATGTCCATGAAACAAACAAACAAGCAAACCAAAGTCTGCAGCTATTCATAGCAGTTTTATTTATAATAGCCACAAACTTTAAAAATGACCCCAATATTTTTTAGTCTTAGAATGAATTCATAAATTATGGTGCATTTCTTAATGCAACAACATGATGAATCCTACAAATGTAATGATAGTGAAAAGCAGTCACACACAAGAGAGTAATGTACTATCTAATTCCATTTATATGACATTTAAGAATTGGTAAAATCACAACAGAGTGATACATATTAGAATAGAAATTACCTCCAGGAGTGATATTAACTTAGAAGGGACATAAGAAATCCTCCTAGGCTGCTGGCAGTGTTCTATATTTTGAACTGAGTAATGGTTACACAGTATTTATATGTGTAAAATTAATTGAGGTGGGGAGTTGATATCTTCACTTTTGTATATATAAATTACACTTCAACATTAAAAAATTCAATGCAAAGTGTATTTTCTTTAAATAATTGTAAATCAGGAATACATGGGTAAAGCAGATAATTACATTAAATATGTGTAGCTGTGAATGGCTCCTGTACATATGCATAAGTTGTACATTTTTCAACTTTTTTATGGCACATTTGAAACCTAAATGTTGTGTACATTACTAAAGTGCTCGTTTTTCACTGATGTGGAGAATTTCCGTATGCAATTTCATTATATTATATATAGTTATAAAAGTGACAGGAATTTGTGCAGAATTTATGTTTATCTTAAAATTTAAAATCATACAAATCATGGATTTGAATATAAATAATAAATATACTGTTTGCTTACTATGAAAAAAAGCACATTATTAGAAATAGATAAGCAAGTGTCACTATTAGAAGGGAAGTAACCCCTAATTACAAAACATAAAACCTATTGGATTTTGCACTAGGTTGTAGGAAATACTTTGATACAAAATATATTCCTGATGATGGCAAATTCATAAAAAGGAGAAAGAATAAGAGCATCTGATGGAAAAAACAATAATTAATTTATAATTTCTCTAAGTAATGACTCATAGAAAGAAAATCATAGCAGAAATTTTAGGACAAGTAATATCAACAGTGTACTAAATATATGAAAAAATGTTTATCATAAAATATTTTAAATGTTTTTCATCCATCTGTACCTCCCTAGTTAATATTATTATCTTTATCAAATTCAATTTTCTTAAAATATATTTTATATTGTTATTAGCTATGTACTTCTATCTGGTGGGTAGTAGTTGTTTTACTAGATTTAGTTTTTAATTTTTATTTTTTGTGTGTACATAGAAGGAGTCTGTATTAGTCTGTTTTTATGTTGCTGATAAGGACATACCCAAGACTGGGAAGAAAAATAGGTTTAATTCGACTTATAGTTCCACATGGCAGGGGAGGCCTCAGAATCATGGCAGAAGGTGAAAGGCACTTCTTACATGGTGGTGGCAAAAGAAAATGAGGAAGAAGCAAAATCGGGAACCCCTGATAATCTCATCAGATCTCATGAGACTTATTAACTATCATGAGAATAGCATAAAAAGAGCAGCCCCCATGATTTAATTGCCTTCCCCTGGGTTCCACCCATGGCATGTGGGAATTCTGGGAGACACAATTCAAGTTGAGATTTGGGTTGGGACACGGCCAAACCATATCATTCTGCCCCTAACTCCTCCAAATCTTATGTCCTCATATTTCCAAACCAGGCACGCCTTCCCAACAGCGCCTGAAAGTCTTAACTCATTTCAGCGTTAGCCCAAAACTCGACAGCCCAAAATCTCATTCGAGACAAGGCTAGTCCCTTCCACCTGTGAGCTTGTAAAATCAAAAGCAAGCTAGGTACTTCCTAGATACAATAGGGGTACAGGTATGGGGTAAATACAGCCTTTCCAAATTGGAGAAATTAGCCAAAACAAAGGGGTTAAGGGCCTATGCAAGTCTGAAATCCAGTGGGCAGTCAAATTTTAAAGCTCAAAAATAATCTCCTTTGACTTCAGGTCCAGGTCACACTCATGCAAGAGGTGGGTATCCATGGTCTTGGGCAGCACTACCCCTGTGGCTTTGCAGGGTACAGCCACCCCCCAGCTACTTTCACAGGCTGGCATTGAGTGGCTGCAGCTTTTCCAGGTGCATGGTGCAAGCTGTTGGTGGATCTACCGTTCTGGGGTCTGGAGAATGGTGGCCCTCTTCTCACAGCTCCACTAGGCATTGGCCCAGTGGGTACTCTATGTGGGGGCTCCAACCCCACATTTCCCTTCTGAACTGCCCTAGAGGAGGTATTCCATGAGGGCCCTGCCCCTGCAGCAAACTTTTGCCTGGGCATTCAGGCATTTCCATACATCTTCTGAAATCTAGGCGGAGGTTCCCAAACCTCAATTACTGACTTCTGTGCACCTGCAGGCTCAACACCACATGGGAGCTGCCAAGGCTTCAGGCTTCCACACTTTGAAGCCACAGCCCGAGCTGTAAGTTGGCCACTTTCAGCCATGGCTGGAGTAGCTCAGACACAGGGCACCATGTTCCTAGGCTGCACACAGTACCAGCGACCTGGGGCCCAGCCTGCAAAACCACTTTTTCCTCCTGGACCTCCAGATCGCTGTTGGGAGGGGCTGCCATGAATGTCTCTGACATGGCCAAGAGACATCTTCCTCATGTTCTTGGGGATTAACATTAGGCTTCTGGCTACTTCTGCAAATTTTTGCAACCAGCTTGAATTTCTCTCCAGAAAATGTTTTTCTCTTCTATCATATAGTCAGGCTGCAAATTTTCCAAACTTTTGTGCTCTGCTTCCCTTATAAAACTGAATGCCTTAGACAGAACCCAAGTCACCACTTGAATGCTTTGCTGCTTAGAAATTTCCTCCGCCAGATGCTCTAAATCATCTTTCTCAAGTTCAAAGTTTCACAAACCTCTAGGGCAGGGGCAAAATGCCACCAGTCTCTTTTCTAAAACATAACAAGAGTTATTTTTACTCCAGTTCCCAATAAATTCCTCATTTCCATCTGAGACCACCTCAGCCTAGACTTTATTGTCCATATCAGTATCAGCATTTTGGGCAAAGCCATCCAACAAGTCTCTAGGAAGTTTCACACTTTCCCACATTTTCCTGTCTTCTTCAAGCCCTCCAAACAGTTCCAACCTCTGCCTGTTACCCAGTTCCAAAGTTGCTTCCAGATTTTGGGGTATCTTTTCAGCAGTGCCCCACTCTACTGGTACCAATTTACTGTATTATTCTGTTTTTACATTGCTGATAAAGACATACCTGAGACTGGGAAGAAAAAGAGGTTTAATTGAACTTACAGTTCCACATGGCTGGGTAGACATCAGAATCATGGTGAGAGGCAAAAGGCATTTCTTACATGGTGGCGGCAAGAGAAAATGAGGAAGAAGCAAAAGTGGAAACCCCTGATAAGACCCATCAGATCGCGTGAGACTCACCAACTATCACAAGAATAGCACAGGAAAGACTGGCCTCCATGTTTCAATTACCTCTTCCTGCATCCCTCCCATGACACGTGGGAATTCTGAGAGATACAATTCAGGTTGAGATTTGGTGGGGACACAGGCAAACCATATCAATATCTATATTTATGGAGTACATGCAATATTTTGATACAGGCATACAATGTGTAATAATCACATCAGGTTAAATGGGGAATCAGTCACCTCAAGTGTTTGTCATTTCTTTGTATCATGAACATTTTGATTCCACTATTTTAGTTATTTTAAAATATACAATAAATTATTGTTGATTGTAGTCACCCTGTTGTGCTATCAAATACTAGATCCTATTCGTTCTTTGAAGACCTGATTTGGTTTCAAAAATATATTTCTTATCTAGAGCAATATTACAAAATATTATAAATTTCAAGTTATTTCAAAAATGCTTTTTATAAGAAGTTAACATTCAATGCTATTGAATGCAAGGCATTGCATAAAATAAATGTAAAAAATCCAAAAAAAGTTTAAATAGCTCTATGACTATAGGTTGTTAGAATATTTGTTCTGTTTCTCTTTCATACTACTCCATTTCACACAGAAAATGTGAAATTCTTATGATTGCCTCAAGTTCTTATGATCAAATCCAACATGGCCTGCACAGAAGTTAGCTCTTTGACTTCTCTATTGTTCACTCACTCTACTCAAGCTTTGGCTGTTCCCTTGTTCCTCCTCAAGCAGGTCGTGTACTCTCATATCTCAAAGACTTAGACTGCTGTGCCTTTGTTCTAGACCATTCTGCCTCTGCCATACCTGTAACCAGTTTCTTCACTGTTTTCATGCCTTTTCTCTAATAGCTCTTTCTTAATTAGGCTCACCTAAGTGCATCACCACCCACCCCTAACATAATCCTGACTCCCTTTAGCCTGCTCTTCTTTTTCTATTCCATATTTCTCCTTCTGTCGTATAATCAACATTTTTTCTGTATTTATTTTGCTATTGTTTATTATCACCCCTCAACACAGAAAAATGGGAGTTTCATGTGGGAAAGAATCTGTGATTGATTTCAAGCATCTAGAGCATAGTAGGTGCTCAGTAAATATTTGTTGTTTATTGAAAATAAATGGAGATAAATAGTATCTATAGAAAATTTTCTAATCTAAATCAGTAAGCACTTCAAGAAATTACTACTTTGAGGGACCAATCAAAATTTTAAAAGTTTATACATAATATATGAATTATTAATATCATAATTATTTATATATTAATTATATTTTATTATAATATAATTATAATTACAATATAATGTAATTATTAAAATAACAAAATACATAATATAAATATAAAAATATTAATATATAATATAATTATATTATATATAATAATAAAATTATATTGCAACAATTAGAATTATTATAATTATTAATATATAAATATTAATATATAATTATATAGTATGTATTATATTATATATAATAAATGTTATATTTATTATATATAATTTATTATTATATATATTTATACATATTTATATAAATAAATATAAAAATGTTATATTTATTATGTAATAATTATAATATATGTTATTTATATAATAAAAGTGTATATATTATATATAATACATTATATTATAAATATTATAATATATTTTATATGTATATACACACACTTTCACGCCAGAGTTTAACATCCAGACACTAGTTTTATACAAATTACATTGCTCTTCATAAAAGGAAAATCATGTGAATTAAGAGTCTGCCATAATTACCTAGGTTATACCTTCTAGTCCTTTTTTTTACTTATGGTGTTCATTTTATGTACCACTCATGATAGACTTTTCAGATCATCCAGAATCTAGGAAAAATTTTTTCCAGACTCAAATTATTTACTTCAGCTAAAGAGAGGCATAGCATTACAGTAGTCAGAATTGAAATAGCATACACATAAGATGTATAAGAGTCAGAATAGTAGGATCTATCTATCTATCCATCCATCTCTACAATCTATATCTTCTATCTATAGATATAAATTATAACAATTTTTAAGTTACACATACATACAGAGCATGTTATAATGCAGGCAGGTTAGTCAAGGCAGGAAGATACTTATATGGCCATTTAGGTGGTGAGCAGGTAGGTAAATTAACTTTTTGACGGATATAGATAAGCAGAAAATTAGATCAACTCTTTTGAAGGCTAAAATAGAATGTTGTGAGTGAGTAAAAACACTCAAATCAGTTAGTTCTATCAAGCTAAAATTGAAAAGTTGATTGAATCCTTGTATTAAAATGACCTATGTTTGATTTTTCTCTTTTGGAGATACAGCCTTTGATAAATGAAAGTTTAAGACATCAATAGTGTTAAGAAGTAGGGCAAAGGGCTCTGTGAACACTCAAAAGTACAAGATTGAGTTATGCCAGCAAATGTCATTTGGTCAGATAGCTCTTGGTTTCTTCACAAGATAAAGACGTTCAGTTAGTCCTGAAACCAAACTGTACACATTCGGGTCACACTGAGTGATTGCAGTACCACCAAGAGAAAACAAGCTGAGATTCATTGCAATCATATTGTGTGGCAGGGGCCGCCACAGGTCTTTTGGGACAGTTACGTCGCAGTTGGAAATTTTCTTAGAGCCTTAGCCAGGAAGAAAAAATCAAATTTGCCCTGAGTAAAGGTGAGAATTGCAGTCACTTATTTGAATTATTATTATTATTATTTTTTCTTGAGACAGTGTCTCACTCTGTCACCCAGGCTGGAGTACAAGTGGCTCGATCGCTGCTCACTGCAAGCTCCGCCTTCCAGGTTCACACCATTCTCCTACCTCAGCTTCCCGAGTAGCTGGGACTACAGGCACCCACCACCACACCCGGCTAATTTTTTTGTATTTTTAGTAGAGACGAGGTTTCACCGTGTTAGCCAGGAGGGTCTCAATCTCCTGACCTCGTGATCCACCCACCTCGGCCTCCCAAAGTGTTGGGATTACAGGCATGAGCCACCGCACCCGGCCACTTATTTGAATTCTTAGCCACTCTAGTAAGTCTAACCAGATTATTCTTTTCTCTCTCAGATGATTGAAGTCAGACAATCTGCATGGGAATAACGTGGGTGCTCATTTAAAAGGTCCATTAATGGACCGCACCAAAATCTCACTGTATCAAAATTTCTCCTAAATAAATTTATCTACTTGTAAATAAATATTGCAAGTAATATGTGTACAATCCCTTAAAGAATCACTGAACTAAACTATAAAAGTTATTGAGAAATCTCCTATGTTTTTTACATTAACAGATAAATGAAATGTATGACTGAAGATCTTGGAAATAATCTAAGTTACTTTATTTTGAGTTACTTTTCCCATCATGACATTCCTCAGATTCCTCACTATAATTTAAATAAGCTTTCAAAGGTTCTTTTTATATGGTGTTACTTGTACTGTATCTGGAGTTCTTGCAATCTCTATCAAATCTTCTTGGTCCAGGAATGGGTGCCTGACCCAAAGAGAGTGGACTATATTTGTCCAATGGCCTAAGAACTGGCCCTAAGATCTTATAGTCCTTTAGAAATATTGCATGCTAGATGTCTAAGTTGTGAAAGTGGATCCTCATTCAAGGCATTCAAACTCAAGATATGGAATGCCAATTAGTAGGAAATGTCAGAGCAAAAGAAGAACACACAGAGAAAAAATGGGTGCAACACTGGAATCATGTAGCTCAGACATGTATGCATAAATCTCTTCAATCACTGGGGCAGTTGTTGAGTCATAAAGAATTTTGTTATATTCCCATTAACTTTGAGAATATTGACATAACTGCTAATATAGATGCTTGCATTTTTGATACCAGCTTTCATCCAGATTATATTTTGTCCCTTTAAAATTGAGTCTAAATTACACTGATAAGCATATAAGAAAGACATGGAAAAAAATTCTTTTAACCTAAACAATAACAATTTTTACATAAATAATTCACATTGTTAGGGGTACATTTTAATTGCTAATGCAAATTATTTACTGTTTATTATGATATTGTAATATATGCTAAAGAAATGAGAAGTTATATTTGATAGCTTTTCAGTCATTCGCTACTCGAATTGTCTTTATGTGAATATGTATTTTGTGAAATGTGTACCATCCCTGTGAAACACCTGCAGTACTTGGAATTTCTCATGAGTTTTGGTGAGTGACAGTCCAAACTTCATGAGGTTAACACCAATATGTTGGAAATTTAATAATCATAGAATACCAGAATCTTCACCTGACTACCTGGCCCTGGAAGCAGTACGCATAATCATCTTTTTTTTTGCATCAGGTATTTGCAACCACCTTACTCTGTATTGATTTATTTGGCAGAATTATTAATCATTTCATCATCCTACAGAACATCATACTGGCAAAAACTTAAGTATAGAAAAATAATCAGGTACTATGTATAATATGACTTAATAGGATCTATGAATGATACAGTGCAAGAAATAAATCTCAAAGGAAAATAGGAACCTGTTTATTTAACAAAACTACTGAAGTTCTGGTAGTCTATGACTTTAGTTCTCTCCCTTTCAGAATGAAATTCACATTGCTTCCTTTTTGCTTGCTGTGCTAAATAAAGGGGGCACTCATTTGTGGATTTATTGAAATTTTAAAAAGCATGTGTCTAACGTGTATACCTCAGACACATTTACCAGGTGACACAGGATAGATGAAACTCTTGCAATTGTCCAAGCTATTATCCAAGAATCTCTGTCAATTAGACTTTATGAACCAGAGAAATCATTTGTTCTGTCTGTGTTTGTGAAATATAATGTTATATGCAATCTGTTCCAAACCACAAAAGAAAATCACTATAAATTTCAGTAGGATTTTGAAATAAATCTTTGCTTTTTGGTAAGCAGTTTGTGAGAAACAACTGTTGGCTTGGTAATGGGCCCTAATATACCCTGAATGTCTGGATATGAGCATAATAGTTAATCCAAAGTGCCCATTAAAAACTCTAAAATACCTCTTCAACTTTGTTATATCTGCTGTGCCCAGAATAACTTATTCCATTAATAAATTTAGGTATCACTAATGTGACTTGGCTTGAGGAGGTTCTGAATGCATTGTAATTCACGTAAGAAAGTTTCAACTTCTCGCCTTGCCATCACTTGGCTGCATTGCCAGCTCTCCCACATCCACACTTATGACATCATCAGAATTCCCCAATGACCTGTTGACTGACAAGAAATACATTTGATCCTGTCAAATACATGGTGCTACAAAGCATGGTAGTTATTAATTGGAAATAGACAGTTGTGATGGTAATTCTTATATTTCAACTAATTTATTTTTCCTCCCTCTCCCTTTAAAATATGCATCATTTTAAGTTTTCCAAAGCAGATGCCATTACAGAAAAAATTTTCAAGATTTATTAGGGGAAATTCTGAAGAGAATGAAGTGGGAGATAGCAACAGTAGGCAGGGAGAGCATTCATATTGTAATACAGGTCTGACCCCTGTGAAAGTGAGAGGAGAAAATGTCTAGGAAGAACTTCAGAGCGCAGATCAGCCAAAACTGTGTGGTTTCTTGAGACAAATTTTCCTGTAGGAGGAGTTCCCTGTTAAGCAGAAATGGTCTGAACCTAGTACTCCCACCATGTTCAGGTTGTGAACCATGTTCATGTGTGAATGTGTTGCTGGAACCAAAGCAGTTAGGTTTCTCAGTCAACTCTCCTCACTGCATTAGGTTCCACTGAAAGAGATGTGCGCTGCACACTTCCATAAGCACCATACGTAAGCTCCTTTCAGAAGGGTGAAGTTGGTTACTAATGCGAGCCAACGTGGTTTACCTGCTTTAAACTTCAATGTTTTTAAGCACATTATCCAACATCTTTTCTTCACAGTATCAGTACATCACTCTTTTCTTAACTGAGCTGTGGCCATAAGTAGGTACTTGCCAAGGCTGTAACTAATTCTCTTTGTAACACTATTAACTCTCACTATTAGATCCCCTCTGCGATTTTCAGCATTTTGTGTTCTTTTTGGACAAAATTAAGAGATCTTCAAATGCTGCCATGATGGCATTCTGACTTTCATATTCTGCCCTGAGCTGATAGTTGACTACCCTGGTATGTTTACTTTCTAGGTTTCTATAATTTACAGTAGTAAACTTATTCCACAATACTTCATTGTCCCTCATATCTCTCAATTGTTAGAACTATTGCATAAGTCAGTGAATCCTAATTTAGCTGGAGTTTATCCCTATTTATTACAAGTAGGAGTCTCCACAATTGTGAAGATGCATCATGCGGAGTTATCAATACTCCAAATTTCTACCAACAATTATTTACTACTTTACCAGTTGTTTTGTTGATAAGTTATCTAATTCCAGAATATTTTACAGAATCCTTGTCTACATTTTTAGATTGCTTCTGATACCAAATAGACCATCTCTTTTTTTTTAGATTCCTACAGAAACAGGACCTGAGACAAAAATTCAGTTGCAAGTGGGTTATTTGGGAAGTGATGCCAGGAAATACTGGTAGGAGTGGAAAAGTGAAAGAAGAGAGATGTGTGCATTATCAAGCTTTTTACCCATATGGGCAACTAGAGCTTGATATTCCTAGGGAGTTAGGGGGCAGTGTAGAATAAGGGGTTTCTAGTTATTCCACCATAGAAGTGAGAAAGCTGTGGTATTATTTACCAACTCTCTGTCTATAATTGTTCATTTGTAGGTACTACCATTGTCTATACCACTTCAGCATTTTTGCCACTCATGTGCTTAAAAAAAAAATGGTTCTGTGACCAGAAAAACGACTTCAGGAAAAACATTACAAGAGTTCATATCATAAAGCTTCTGGTGTGCAAAAGTGAATGCTGATGAGAATGTGCTGAGCACCAATAGAATTGTCAACAGATTATGATAAAAAAATTTTAAGTAATGTCTGTAATACAGAAAAGAGAGCCAAAATAGCAAAAACTGAAATGCATGCATGCTTCATCTATTCCAAACCTTGGAAACATTATCCTAAATAAAGTAAGCCAGACACAAAGGATAAGTATCATAATTCTGTTTACATGAAATACCTAGAATAGGCAAATTCACAGAAGCAGAATGTAGAATTGAAGGTATCAGAGGAAGGAATTGGGAGTAATTGCTTAAGGGGTAAAAGTTTCTATTTTAGATTATTAAAAAAACTGACATAGATAGTGGTGATGGAAACACAATATTGTGGACTTATTTAATGGCACTAAATGATACACATAGAAAGGCTAAGCTAGCATTTTTTAACGTTATATATATTATAAGAAAAAGTCAATATAAAATTCATGACCAGCCTGGCCAATATGGTGAAACCCTGTCTCTACTAAAAATACAAAAATTAGCTGGGCACGGTGGTGGGAGCCTGTAGTCCCAGATACTCAGGAGGCTGAGGCAGGATAATCGCTTGAACCCAGGAGGTGGAGGTTGCAGTGGGCCAAGATGGCACCACTGCACTACAGCCTGGGTGACAGAACGAGACTCCGTCTCAAAATAAATAATTAATTAAAATAAATAAAGAAAAGAAAAAAGAAAAAGTGATAAAGGTCATCAGCACAATTCAAAGGACAGGAAAACATAAATGGCAAAGATATTTATAAAAACAACCTCAAAGTCGTTAGCACCCAGGATATTTCAATTTCTAAAAAAAATAAGAGATGTAAAAATAACTATAACCTTACTTGGTAAAATTTAATTAACATAAAATTTAAGAATATTTCATGTACTTAAAATATTAACATTTAGAAAGTCAAAGAGTACATGTTGTGAATGAGGAAAAACAATTGGGATTTTCAATATTTTGGGTGGTTATAAAATAATAGTGTGACATTTTCTAAAAAGAAATAGACATCTCCAATAAAGGAAAACCTCAAATCTCATTTCCAAGTTTATATACAAGAAACTTATGCAAAGAGATATGAAAGGAGAAACTTGGAACCATACTCTTAGCAAATTTGTTCCTGATAGTGCAGACTGAAAACAATCTAAATATACACTAATATGAGACTGAATATTTTATTTTTGGTTCATTCAAACCATGGAATTGTTTAAATATGTTGAAGTGAATAAGCTTTGTGAATGAACCTCAGGAATATCATTAAGTAAAAATAGCCAGAATGATGAAAATCATATTACAATTCTGGGAACAATTAAATATTTTGAAAAAATCTTATAATATAATTGATAGATAGGGTTATATATGTCAAATTTTTAAAAAGGTGACCAAAAATTGATTCTGACTTCGAAATAGAAATACAAAGGTTCAAAGGGGCTTCTTTATACTGCAAATGTTCATTTTAAAGTAAAGAATTTAAAACAAATAGGATTACATATTAATATTCATTTAATCATGATGTTGGTTAATGCATGTTCATTATACTTTAAAGTTACTTTTTTCTGAATGCTTGCCTTTTTTATAGAATAGATTATTATATGAATTATAGCCTGTACTTTTAATCAGAATAACCCCCCTTTTCAATTAGTTTATTATGACTTCAATTTTAACTTTTCTGTTTCATTATCTTTTAATTTATAACTAACATATAGGGTTGTAAAATTATCATCTCAAAGTCTTTTAACATAATTTAAATAAATTTTTTACCTCGAACCCTATATATTTATTTTTACTTTCATCTTATATATCTTATTATTAGTTTGTTAATATTTTTTCCCACATTTTTTCTGTTAGTGAAACTGTCTTTTATTTGCCTGTGATAGGCAAAGAAGATGGGCATGTCTTCATGTCTTCTTGAGATTTGTGCCATTTGTAGGGGTCAGAAATTGTCACTGCTCCTGACAGCATGATGAGAGAGGCATATGCTATATAATCTGTGCCTAACATGGGTATGTTTCTAATATTTGTGGTACTTTTTCTTTTTTCTTTTCTTTCCTTTCTTTTCTTCTTTTATTTTTCCCTTTTCCTTTCTCTTTTTCTTTTCTTTTTCTCTTCTTTCTTTTCTTTTTTTTTTTTTTTTTTTTTTTTGGTAGAGATGGGGTTTTACTGTGTTGCCCAGGCTGGTCTTAAACTCCTGAGCTCAAGCTATCCACCCGCCTCGGCCTCTCAAAGTGCTGGGATTATAGATGTGAGCTACTGTGCCCACCATTGCCTGTGATACTTTTAAAATTTGTTTCAGTTAACAAGGAATACATTCTGATTTAATTTACAATATTGTTTACTGTTAATGTTTAAGGATTTTTATCTCAACTATGAATAAGTAAAAGTGTCCACTTCTGTAGTTGACCCTTAAGCTGGTATTCATCTTTATCATCTCTTTCCCACACCATTCATTGTAGATTTTGCTTATTCTCACACCGCCTTTTATGTAAATTAATTCACTACAAGGTTGGATAATACAGCCCTTTGCCCTTGTTTCCAATGTCTTCAATGGCCCTGTAACTTTTAGCATTCAAATAGAAGTGTCAAGAGACACCCCAGAGAATGACAGTTTTCAAACATACCCCTCCCTATGTACATTGTTATCATGAGTGCGAGCTCCCCATAATTACCAGGCCTGACTCCTCCCATTGATAAATAACTCTTTTTTATCCCTCCTTGAGCAGCAGCATGAGGAGTCCATGTGGCAGTTATTGCTTCACCACATTCTGCCCTCACTGGAAGTACAACTGACTTCCCCAGGAATCAGGCTTTCCAACTCACCAGAGTATAAAACTGTGAAAATATAAAGCATAGTTGCAATACTGCTAAGAAAAGCCATTTGTACTTTCTTCCACCCCTTCCTTTTTAGACTTACGTAATTTAACTCTGTGGGACAAAACACCTTAAAGTGGCCACTGATTGAATGCAGAATGCTGCCTCTGAGGTGATGCCTTAGCTGAGCAATCCATAGGTCATTCCAATATTCTATCAGAACAGCTCCTTCCAGTCATAGATTATTTAATACTTCAAGTGATCTTTCACTCACTAAGCACCTAATTGGCTGTGAAAAAATATTACTCTGAGGCAATACATGTAGGGTCCCATGTTATGAATTATTCATTAGGTTATTAGGGGTTGTGTTAGAAAAATGCAAAACTTTCAGATAGTGATACTGGCAAGGAATATATTAGGGAAATAAACTCATATCCAGATTATGCATAATTTCTGGTAAGAATAAATAACTCATCCCTCCAGGGTAGAAGGGATTGATTGTAATCAATGTAGCAGTGAGTGATGGGCATATCTTCTTGATATCTGTGCCATTTGTAGAGTTGAGAATTGGTCACAGCTCCTGACGGGATGATGAGAGGAATATGCTATGTGATCTGTGCCTAACATCCCTCAACATTGGCATTACTGCACTCTTCATGAGGATAGAAACTAGTCAACATCATTGGCTATGTTCCTAACAAGTGTTGAGTGCCTCCTCTGATGCAGGTACTTTCTGGGGTCCATTGATGTGAGACTCAAAGTTTCACACATTTTGTGCTCACTTTAATGTGTCCATCCACATGCTTCTTCCCCAGACTTCAATATATCTGATTTTCTAATGCTCTTTTCGCAACTCTTATCAACAAGCCAAGCCATTTAATGCTTTACAGCAGTCTGCATACCTGGGCCAGATTTCTTGGGTCACTTTACACCTTTAAACTCATATCAAGTGGACAACAAAGAGTAATGCTTGTAAAATTACTTGCTGAGAGGATTCACTTCATTAATGTATTTCAGAACCACATCCTCTGACTTGTGCAATATTACAACTGCAGTCTATTTTCATCTCCTTCCAACATATCAAGTTGACTCGTATGTAAACTAGGACCAGTTATATTTCCTCTTCTATGAGATGATTTTAAGAAACTTTCCCTCACCCGTAAGGTTACAGACATGAGCTGAGAGAAATGGTCAATGCAAAAATAGGCAATGCATGCAGGGTCCCATGTTATGAATTATTCATTTAGGTTACTAGGGATTGTGTTAGAAAAGTGCAGTGTGCCTTCTTAACCCTGATAGCAAACTGTCATTTTAGTTATTTGATAGATTGCTACTGCACCTGATATGTTTAGCAGATTTAATAATGCTAAGGGGTAGTTCCAGTCATATCATCACTTAATTTCTATAGGTACTCAATCGCTGTTAGTATCATATAGTTAATAGAATTCTAAGATAACCTCCAAGATTCTTGTCTCCTACCCTATACACACCCTGTACATCTTCTCACCTTGATTGTAGGAATTCCCTGTGAAAATGATGGAATTTAATTTCTGTGATAAGGCAACATTATATGGAAAGGTGAAAGGATTTTGCATATGCAATTAAAATCCCAAATCAGTTTATTTTTAGTGAATTGAAAGGAAGACTATTCTGGGTGGGTAAGAATCAGTTTGGTGCAAGACGTTAAAAGAGGGGCTGAGATCATTGCTGATCTGAGAATGGTTATCCTGATGGCTTTAAAGAGAAGTTTCTATATTGTGAGGGGGATAGATGGATAGGAATTGAAAATGTCCTTTAGGCATTGTGAACAACCTCCATGGACGGCCAGTTAAGAAAATGGAGACAAAGAACATCTTAAGTAGTAATGTGTCAGTATATATAAAAGATATACAGATAGAAAGATAGGTAGGTAGGTAGATAGATAGATAGATGCATAGATACATAGATAGATGATAGATAATCTTTCTGTTAGTTCAAAATTAATACATAAAATAAAAACATACATCATTGACTTCTGGTTCCAAAATGGTAGCAGAGAAGCAGGTTGGCTTCACTCCCTCCCACAGGAAACCAAAGGCAAATATACATCACAGACACTACCACCAGCAATATTTCAGAAGCCAAATACGGTTCCTGGGGCTACAGAGAAGTTAAAAACCAACCAAACAAACAAAAAAAAGAAAACAAAACAAAACTCTGAGCAGATGGTAAGAGAGAATAAAACTTCCAGATCTGCAATGATGCTTCCCTAACTCTTCTTTACACAAAGTGTGCAAAAATTTTCCATCAATTTATGGTTTCTGTGCAAATAAAACAAACAAAAACACTAATAGGCAAAAATATTTGAAGGTATAAAACACATTGGTAAAATTAAGTACATGGACAATAGTCTAATACCATAATTATGATGTGCAATCCATTTATAACTGTAGTATGAAGTGCAAAAGACAAATCTATTACAAATAATAATATTTAATATTAACCTATTCAGAGATAGACAATATAAAATATGTAAATTGAGGCAAAATAAAGTTAAAGTGTGAGGGGAATGAAGATAATGTTTAGAGGGTATTTTTATTGTTTTTGTATTCTTATCTGTGTTATCTCAGAAAAGATGTCATCTCTTTAGAATCTTTAAAAACAAATTTATAGTTTTGTGGGTACAAGTGTTTTTTGGTTACATAGATGAATTGTATAGTGATGAAGTCTGAGATTTTAGTGCACCCTGAGAAGTGTACATTGTACACAATATATAGTTTTTTAATCCCTTACCCCACTTCACCCTCTCCCTTCTGAGTTTCCAAAGTTCATTATATCACTCTGTATGCCTTTGTATACCCATAGCTTAGCCCCCATTATAAGTGAGAACATACAATATCTGATTTTCCATTCCTGAATTACTTAGAAAATGGCCCCCAGCTACATACAAGTTGCTACAAAATAAATTATTTTGTTATTTTCTATGGTTGGGTAGTATGCCACAGTGTATATATACCACATTTCCTTTATCCACTTATTGGCCAATAGGCACTTAGGTTGGTTTCATATCTTTACAATTATGAATTTTGCCAAAAATTACATGTGCAGATGTCTTTTTCATATAACTTTCCCTTTTGGTAGATACCCAGTAGTGAGATTGCTGGGCCAAATGATAGATCTACTTTTAGTTCTTTAGGACATCCCAGTACTGTTTTCCATAGAGGTTGTACTAATTTACTTTCCCACCAGCAGTGTAAAAGTGTTTCCTTTTCACCACTTCCATGCCAACATCTATTGTTGTTTGACTTTTTAATAATGGTCATTCTTGCAAAGGTAACGTAGTATCTTATTGCAGGTTTAATTTACATTTCCCAGATGATTACTGATTTTGAGCACTCTTTCATATGTTTGGTGGCCATTTGTATTTCTTCTTTGGAGAAATGTCTATTCATGGCATTTGCCTACTTTTTTATGGAATTACTTGTTTTTGTTCTTGCTAATGGTTTGAGTTGCTTGTAGTTTCTGGATATTAGTCCTTTGTCAGATGCATAGTTTGCAAATATATTCTCTCATTCTGTGGGGTGTCTGTGTACTCTGATGATTATTTCTTTTGCTGAACAGAAGCTTATTAGTTTAATTAGGTCTCATTTATTTATTTTTGATACATTTGCTTTTGGGGTTTTAGTCATAAATTTTTTACCTTGGCCAATTCCCAGGAGAACTTTTTCTAGGTTTTCTTCTAGAATTGTTATGATTTCCAGTCTTAGATTTAAGTCTTTGATCCATCTTGAGTTGATTTTTGTATGACGTGAGAGAAAAAGATACAGTTTCATTTTTCTACATGACACTATCTGATTTCCCCAGCACAATTTATTAAATAGGGTGTCCTTTCTCTAATTTATGTTTCTGTATATTTGTAAAAAATCAGTTGGATGCATTTGGCATTGTTTCAGGGTTCTCTATTCTGTTCCACTGGTCGATGTGTCTACTTTTATACCAGTATCATGCTTTTTTGGTTACTATAGCCTTTAAATATAATTTGATGTTGGGTACTGTGATGTCTTCAGATTTGTTTCTTTTTTTTCCTTAGGATGGCTTTGAATATTCAGAATTGTTTCTGGTTCCACACAAATTTTAGAAATATTTTTTCTAATTCTGTGAAAAATGATGTTGGTATTTTGATAGGAATTGCATTGAATCTGTGGATTGCTTTGAGAAATATGATCATTTTTGACATATTGATTCTTCCAATCCATAAGCCTTGGATGTATTTTCATTTTTTCGTGTCATCTATGATTTCCTTCCTCTGCAGTGTTTTGTAGGTATCCTTGTAGAGACCTTTTACCTCTTTAAGTATATTCCAAAGTATTTTATTTTATTTTTTGCAGATATTGTAAAAGAGATTCAGTTCTTGTTTGATTCTCAGCTTGGTCATTGTTGGTGTGTAGCAGAACTAGTAATAATATTGGTGAACAGTGATATTTTGTCTTCCTCTTTTTCAATTTGAATGCCCTTTCTTTCTCTTGATTGATATGGCTAAGACTTCCAGTACTAGGTTGAATAAAAGTGATGAAAGTGGGCATCCTTGAATTGTTCCTGTTCTAAGGGGGATTGCATTCAACTTTTCCTCGTTCAGTATAATGTTGGTTGTGGGTTTGTCATATATAGCTTATATTATTATTATTGTTATTATTATTATTACTATTGAGAGAGAGTCTCGCTTTGTTGCCCAGGCTGGAGTGCAGTGGCGCGATCTCTGCTCACTGAAAGCTCCGCTTCCCGTGTTCAGGCCATTCTCCTGCCTCAGCCTAAGGAGTAGCTGGGACTACAGGCGCCCGCTACCACTCCTGGCTAATTTTTTGTATTTTTAGTAGAGACGGAGTTTCACCGTGTTAGCCAGGATGGTCTCTGTCTTCTGACCTCGTGATCCGCCTGCTTCGGCCTCCCAAAGTGCTGGGATTACCGGCATGAGCCACAGCACCGGGCCTAGCTTATATTATTTTGAGGTATGTCCCTTGTATGCCTAATTTGTTGAGGGTTTTTATCACAAAGGGATGCTGAATTTAATTAAGTGCTTTTTCTACATCTATTGATATCATCATATAGATTTTGTTTTAAATTCTGTTTATGTCATGTATCATATTTATTGACTTGTGTGTATAAAGCCTTCTCTGTATCCCAGAGACAAAACCCAATTGAACATGGTGTATTATCTGTTTGATCCGCTGTTGGATTCTGTTAGCCAGAGTTTTGCTGAGGATTTTTTGTATCTATATTCATCAAGGGTATTGGTCTGCAGGTTTTTGTTGTTGTTTTTATATCATTCCCTGATTTTGGTATCAGGGTCATACCTGGCTTCATAGAATGAGTTAGGGAGGACTTCCTTTCTCAGTCTTCTGGAATAGTTTCAGTAGAATTGGTACCAATTCTTCTTTCAGTGTGTGCTGAAATTCAGCTGTGAATTTATCTGGCCCTGGGCTTTTTGTGGTGTTGGCATTTTTAATTTTTTTTTACTACTGATTCAATTTCACTGCTTGTTATTGGTCTGTTCATGGTTTCTATTTCTTCCTGATTTAATCTAGGAGGGTTGTATATATTTATTTCCTCTAAGTTTTCAGTTTGTGTGCAAAGAGATGCTCATAGTAGTCCCAATTTATCTTTTGTATTTCTATGGTGCCAGTTGTAAAGTCTTCATTTTCATTTCTAAGTGAGTTTATTTGAATCTTCTCTCTTATTTTCTTGATAGATCTAGCTAATTATCTATCAATTTTTGTTTACCTTTTCAAAAAATCAACTTTTTGTTTTATTGTTCTTTTGTATTTTTTGTTAACTTTTCAATTTCATTTCGTTCAGCTTTGATCTTTGTTATTTCTTTTCTTATGCTAGCTTTGAGTTTTGTTTGTTCTTCTTTCTTTAGTTCTTTGAGGTGTGATGTTAATTTGTCAATTTGTAATCTTTCAGTTTTTGATGCAGGCATTTAGCACTATAAGCTCTCTTCTTAGTACTGCTTCTACTGTATCCCAGAAGTTTTGATAACTTTTGTCACTATTAGCATTTATTTCAAGATATTTTTTAAATTTCTATCTTGATTTAAATGCTTACCCCAAAATCATTCAGGAACAGAACGTTTAATTTCTTTGTGTTTGAATAGTTTTGATAGTTCCTTTTGCAGTTGATTTCTAGTTTTATTCCACTGTGGTCTGAGAAGATACTTGATATGATTTCAATTTTTAAAAATTCATTAAGGCACGTTTCATGACCTATGATACGGTGTATCTTGGAGAATGTTCCATGTGCTGATGAGAAAAATGTATATTCTGCAGTACTTGGGTGGAATATTCTGTTTATATCTGTTAGGCCCATTTGTTCTATAGTGTAGTTTATATCCATTGTTTCTTCATTGACTTTCTGTCTTGAGGATCTGTCTAAAGCCATCAGGGAGTGGTGAAATTCCCCACTATTATTGTGTTCCTGTCTGTATCATTTCATAGGTCGAGTGGTATTTGTTTTATCAATCTGAAAGATCCAGTGTTAGGTGCATATACATTTAGGATTACAGTATAGTCTTGTTTGATTGATCATTTTATCATGATATAAAGACCTTTTTCTTTAAAAAAAAAAACCTTGTTTTAAAGTCTGATTTAGCTCATTTAAGAATAGCTACTTCTACATGCTCTTGATTTCCATTTGCATTGAAATAGCTTTTTTTCACCCTATTACCTTGAGTTAATATGAATCCTTACATTTTAGGTGAGTCTCATGAGGACAGAAGATAATTTGGTTTGTGATGTTTTTTATCTATTCTGTCATTCTGTATCTTCTAAATGGAGCATTCAAGCCACTTGTGTTCAATGTTAATATTGAAATGTGAGGCCCTGTTTCAATCATCATGTTAATTGTTACCTAGACAGTAACACTTGTGTTATTGTTTTATAAGCACTGTTTTATGCTTTCAAGAGGTTCAAGAGGTTCTCTGCTGGTGCATACCATCGTTTGTTCCAAGATTTAGAACTCCTTTTAGTATTTCTTATAGGGCTGGTCTTGTAGTAACAAACTCCCTCAGCATTTGTTTGTCCAAAACTAAGTATATTTCTCTATCATTTATGAAAGTTGATTTTGCTGGATGAAAATGTTTGGCTAATAGTTATACTGCTTAAGGAAGCTACACATAATCCCTTCTGGCTTGTAAAGTTTCTTCTGAGAAGTCTGGTGTTAGTCTGATAGATTTTTCCTTTATAGATTACCTGATGCTTTTGTCCCACAGCTCTTAGAATTATTTCCTTCATGTTGACTTTAGATAGCTTGATGACTATAGGGCTTGGTGATGTCCTTTTTTGCAATAAATCTCCCAGGAATTCTTTGTGCTTCTTGTATGTGTGTATCTAAATCTCTAGCAAGGCCAGGGACGTTTCATCCATTATTCTCTTAGATAAGTTTTCCAAATTTTTGCTTTCTCTTTTTCCTCAGGAAATCCAATTGTTCTTAGGTTTGGCCATTTTACATAATCCCGTATTTCTTGAAGACATTTTTTTTTTTCATTTCTTTTGATTTTATTTTCTTTATTTTTGTCTGATTGGGTTATTTTAAAAGCCTTGTCTTTGAGTCCTGAAATTCTTTCTTCTACTTGGTCTAGACTATTGTTAAAACTTTCCTCTACATTTTTAAATTCCATAAATGTGTCTTTCAATTCCAGAAGTTCTAATTGATTTTTCTTTAAAATAGCCAGCTCTTTAGAACATTTTAATTCATATCTTGAATCATTTTTATATATCTTTAAGTTTATTTTATCTTTATCTGGTATCTCCTTGAGTAGGTTAATAATTATCCTTTTGAATTCATTATCTTGTATTTCAAATATTTTATTTTCATTTGGATCTATTGTTGGAGAGCTATTGTGATATTTTAGAGATGTTATAGAACCCTGTTTTATCATATTGCCAGAGTTATTTTCCTGTTTTTTTTTTCTCATTTGAGTAGACTATTCTAATTATTCTTGATTTTTTTTTTATTTAACTGTGTTTTATTTTTAAACTTCTTTTCTTTCCTCCTTAAGGATGTGACTAATATTTATAGATTATTGTAACCTATATCAACTCTTGGTGCTTTCAGGGATGAAAAATCTGCATGGACTCCTTTGTTATATAGAGTCTTTGTATGATGGCTTTCTCAAGTGCTTGTTGTAGTAGTATTGTGCTTGGTGTGTGAACAAGTTCACTCTCTTCTATGGGGTTGGAATGGCAGAGATCTCTTGAAGCTTGTATCATTCCCCTATGGTGTGTACCTTTTTATATGTATTTTTTCCAGTATTTTATTTTACTGTGTTGAATAGTTCAGGATTCAGGTCTGAAGGGAAAGTATCCCTGGGTAGAAGCTGGTGTGGCTAAAATAGGTGGGTAAATGCAATACCTCATGTTGTGTAGAGGTCCCAGCCTTGACAGAAGTTGCTAAAGGAACACTCAATGAAATGCACTGAGATCTTGTTAGGGGGAAGGGTAGGAGCCACCTAGCTCCTATGCCAGGCCAGCATAAAAGTGATACACCTCCCAGACATACTCCTAACCAAGTGTCCTGGCTATTCAGATCAAACAGGAACCTCTTTTCATCTGCAAGAATGTTGATATTTGAAGTAGAGAGGAATTGCGACTCTATCCCTCTGAAAGGTTGAACCTGGAGGGCACTCCTCCTGTGGGGATGTAGTCACCCTGAAGTGTTCCAGAAAGGCTGCCTATAATTGCACCCACACCAAGCTCCCATGGGAGAAGCCCAAGCTGTGTCTGCAGTGATGGACAAGGGGGAAAAGTACTTCCCTCCCTGAAGACCCTTCATGAGCCCTAGGGCTGCCTGATGATTGGGGTAGAACTGCAGACTTTCTCTACTGAGCCCAGCATAGCACTTGTGACTCTTCTGAAGGAAACTTCCCACCACAAGGAAGTCCTTGAACTCAAGGCCTGCCATCCAGATCTTTGTCTCATGGGGCAGTCCTTTGATGCAGTGCACTCTCCCTTCCTCTAGGAGTAAGAGTGCCTGAGAGTCAGATTACTGTGAATGCTACCGCTCCTCTGAGTCTAGCAACCTACCAGTGGGACTGCCACACTCCAGGCTGGTACTAGGGAATGCCTGCAAGAGATCCAGTGATGTGACCTTCCTCAAGACTCCCAGCAGCAGGTGCCAGCACCAGTTCTGATGTGGGTGGCAGGAGAGTGATGTAGATTTTGAGAAATTCCTTGGTAGTAAATAACCTTATTGTGTTGGCTTTGTCAAATGTTGGTTTTAGTAGTAGTAAACTGGTCTTGTGGATAGACTCAGGACCTCCTTGTTAGCCAGGATGCTACAGGCAATAGTGATGGCTGAGGTCACAAACAAGTTTTCTCCTTCTTGGGTGCAGTGTTATTCTACCTGGAGATGCTATAAGGGACTGTGTCTGTTGGCCTCCAGCCAGGAAGTAGCACTAGCAAAAAAAGTGCCAGCTGTGGTAGTAGTGGTGGGATTAGTGCTTGCCTTATGCTACCTAGGGAGGTACTTTCCTTTCTCAGGCAATTGGGCGGGGTCATAGAGCTTCCGAAATATTCTCTCCATTGTCTTAAGCTACTAGGGCAAGTGGAGGGGCAAAATCAAGTGGGGGCTGTGTCAGGTAGGTCCACGCTCTGTCTCTCCACATGTGGGGCAAGCAGCAGCACATGTGTGGCTTGGGGAGTGGTTTTTTGCCCACTGAGGTAATGTTACATGGAGGAACACAGCTGCCTGTGCTGCACAGAAGAGTTTGCAAAGGAAGTGGGTAGTAACAGACGGCAGGAAGACCCACCTGACTTCCACACACATGGCAAGGCTGGTCCCACACATGCAGTGTCTCATAAGCTGCAGCTCAGTATATTCCAGGCAGTCTGGGCTAAGAACTCAAATCTGCCCCAGGCCATAAGACTTCCTGATGGAGACAACAGTGTGGCTTTCAGGCCATGCTCCACCCACAAAGCAAGGGTGCCTAGCTCTTACACTTGTGGCTATAGCAGACTTCCCACTTGACTGTGGTTCTGGACAAGATAATTTTTCCCCATTTGAGATTATATTACATATTTCAGTTGGAAGCTTCACTCACCCTGGAACCACTGCCTGAGTTAGCCAGCAGACTTCTATGAGTTTCCCTGTAGTGCAAAATCAGAAACAGCTTCCTTAGATTTGTGCTAGATACTGGGGATGATGGCAAGGCTCTTCCCACTGCCGCTCCTTTTATAAGCCCACTGCTCCGTAAATCTCTTCCTGCACTGGGTGTGGTTAGACCTCTTGTGACCTAGATTGTCAAATTATCCAGTGGGAGTGTATATTCTAGGGGCAACTTCTCCCCCTCTCACACTCTGGGGACTTAAAAGTTTCTGCCTGGCTCATAGTGTAGGCAGAAGCCTGATGATTTTTTCTAAGGGTCTGTGGTTTCCTGTTAAGTTTCTGCATTGCTTCTTGGAAAAGAGTTTGCAATATGGACCTCTACACACTATTTTGTCTTTCCAAGTAGGAGATGCATGCTAACACTACTTCCAGTCTTCATCTTAGATGGCATCTGTTTAAAATAGTATGTTACATCTAAAATTATTTTCTACAAGCCTCATGATAACCACAATTCAAAAACCCATAATAGATTCATTAAAAATAAAAGCAATAAATTAAAATATACTACTAGGGAAAATTGTTTAACCACAAAGGAAGACAGGAAGAAAAAAAGTAAGGGAAGAGTTACAAAACATTCAGAAAACACACAATAAAATATTAGTAGTAAGTTTTTACTTATCAGTATTAACACAGAATGTTAGTTCGCTAATTAAAAGTCATAGAATTCTGAGTGGATAAAGAAACAACACCCGATTATATGCTCCCTACACGAAAACTACTTCTCCTACAAAGACACATACATACTAAAAGTAAAAGGGTGAAAAATAATATACCATGCCAGTAGAAACCAAAAAAGAGGGAGGATAGCTTTACTGTTATCAGATAAAATAGAATACAAGTCAAGGACTATTAAAAGAGACAAAGAATGTCACTATATATTAATAAAAAGGTCAATTCAGCAATTGAATATAAAAATTATAAATATCCGTCTACCACAGTAGCACCATGCATATAAAGCCAACAGTAATAGATCTAAAATGAGAGATATATATCAATACAATTATAGTAGGGGACTTCAACACACCACTGTCATTAATAGACAGATAATCCAGACAGATAATTAATTAAGAAACATTGGATTTAAACTACATAGTAGACCAAATAGGTCTAATGAATGTTTGTAGGACATTTCATATGGCTGCTGTGGAATGCATATTATTCCAATTACCAAATGGAACATTGTCTAGAATAGACCACGTTTTAGGCCACAAGAGATGTCTCAACAAATTTTCAAAAAACTGAATTAAGTACCTTTTCTGATCACAAAGGAATAAAAATAGATATCAATAAAAAATGAAACCTCAGAAGATATATAAAACACAATAAAATTAAACAATATAATTCTGAAAGACCAGTGGGTCAATGAAGAAATTAAAAAGGAAACTAAAATATTTCTAGAAACAGATGAAAATGGAACTATAACACACTAATATCTGGTACAGAGAAAAATCAATACTAAAAGGGAAAAAATTAGGAAGAGTTCAAATAAAATTCCAAACAACATACCTCAAGGAACTAGAAAACCAAAAACAAATTAATTACAAGTTTGCATAAGGAAAGAAATAATAAAATCAAAGTATAAGAAAATGAAATTGAGAACAAAATAATTATAGACTATTAACAAACAAAAAGTTGGATTTTGAAAAGATAAATAAAAATCCATAAAGTGTCATCTAGACTAAGGAAAAAGAAAGTGGACTTAACTAAACAGAATCAGAGACAAAACAGAAGACATAACAAATGAGACCACAGAAATACAATGAATCATTAGAGACTATTGTGAGCAACTATCTCTAACAAATTGGAAAACTTAGAAGAAATGGATAAATTTCTGGACTCACACAGCCTACCAAGATTGAACCATGAAGAAATAGAAAACCTTAACAAACCAAAAAACAAGTAATGAGATCAGAGCTCTAATAAGACTCCCATCTAAGAAAAGCCTAGGAACTGGTGGCTTCACTGCTGAATTCTAAGAAACATTCAAAGAACTAATACCAATCCTACTAGAGTTATTCCAAAAAATTGAAGTCGAGGTAATACTTCCAAAATCATTGTATGAGGCCACCATTACACTGATACCAAAATAAGAGGACACAACCAAAAAAAAAAGAAAGAAAACTACCAGCCAGCCAGTATCAATGATGAACATAGATACAAAAATCCTCAACAAAATGCTAGCAAACTGAATTCAACACCACATTTAAAAGGTCGTGACCAAGTGGGATCCATCCAGGGATGCCAGACTCATTCAGCATATGCAAATCAATAAACATGATACATCACATTAGCAGAATCAAAAATAAAAGCTAATCATTTCAAAAAATGCTAAAAATGTATGAAATGAAATTTAATATTACTTTATAATAAAAATACTCAACAAATTGGTTATAGAAGAGCATAGCTCAGGATAAAAAAGGCAATATATGACAAACCCATTGTTAACTTCATAAGGAAAGTGGAAAACATGAAATGCATTTCTCTAAGATCTGTAACAAGGCAAGGATATCCACTTTCCCCACTTTTATTCAACATAATGCTGAGAGTCTTGGCTAGAGAAATTAGGCAATAGAACAAAGAAATAAAGGACATCCAAACTGGAAAGGAAATAGTCAAATCAGCCTACTTCTCAGATGAGATGACATAATCACATACTTAGAAAACCTGACCGGAGATTGAGACCATCCTGGCTAACACGATGAAACCCCGTCTCTACTAAAAATACAAAAATTAGCCGGGCGTGGTGGCGGGCACCTGTAGTCCCAGCTACTTGGGAGGCTGAGGCAGGAGAATGGCATGAACCTGGGAGGCGGAGATTGTGGTGAGCACAGATCATGCCACTGCACTCCAGCCTTTGCGACAGAGCGAGACTCTGTCTCAAAAAAAAAAAAAAAAACCTGACCACTCCACCAAAAAGCTCTTAGAGCCAGTAAGCAAATTCAGTAAAGCTTCAGAAAACAAGATCAACATACAAAAATCAGTAGCATTTCTATATGCCAACAGTGAACAATCTGAAAGAGAAATCCATAAATCATCCATGCATAATAATTACAAATAATATAAAATACCTAGGAATCATTTTAACCTAAGAAGTGAAGGATCTCTAGAAGGAAAACTATACAACACTGATAAATTGAAGGGGACACACCAAAAAATGGAAATATATTCCAGGCTCAAGGACTGGAATAATTAATATTGTTTAAATGACAATGTTACCCAAATCAATTTACAGACACAATGCAACCCCTATCAAAACACGAATGGCATTCCTCTTATGAATGGAAAAATCTCCTAAAATTTATATGGAAATACGAAAGATCTTAAATAGCAAAAGCAATCCTGAGCAAAAGGAACACAGTTGGAAGCATCACACTAGCTGACATCAAAATATACTACAATGTTACTGTAAACAAATCAACATGATACTGACATAAAAAATTCCATATAGACCAATGGAATAGAATACAAAACCCAAATATAAATTCACACATCTAGAGCCAATTCTTTTTCAACAAAACACTAAGTATATTCAATAAGGGAAAGATAGTACCTTCAAAAAAATGGTGCTGAGAAAGCTGGATATCTATATGCCAAAGAGTGAAACTAGGCCCCTAGTTCTCACCAAATGCAAAAATCAAATAAAAATGCATTAAAGACTAAAATATAATGCCTGAAACTATAAAACTACTAAAAGAAAACGTAGATCTGCTTCAGGACATTGGTCTGAGCAAATATTTTTTTGTGAAAGACTTTAAAAGCACTAGTAACCAAAGGAAAAATAAACAAGTGGAATTGCATAAAGATAAAAGCTTCTGCATAGCAAAGGAAACAACATAGTGAAAAGACAACCAACAAAATGAAAGAAAATATTTACAAAGTATCTGTCTGACCAGAGATTAATAACTGGAATATATAAATCCCTCAAACAACTCAATAGCAAAAAATAAGCCAGTCACAGAATGACACATATTGCATGCTCTTACTCATATGTAGGAGCTAAATTTAAAAAAATAAACTTATGGAATCAATTCAGGGAAAACGGCAGACAGGAAGCAGGACTAACTTGCAGCATCCACTCGGATGGACAAAACAGTGTGTGGAAACCCATATCTTGAACAAATTTTGCCCCAAGAACTACTGCAGGAACATACCAGGAAAGTCAAGAGAATCCACAGACCCTCGGAAGGAGGCGGGTTGCTGTGGGTTCTGTGGTTCTGTGGGACAGATGAGGAACTGTGAGTCTGCTTGCTTTCTCAGCTGGGGAAAGTTCTCAGCCCTGCTCACCAGCTGCCTGGAAGTAAACTCGGTGCTGTTTTGGGAACACAGTGGGAGTGAGACCAGCTTTTTGGGCTGTGGGCTGCATGGGAGCTGGGTGAGGACTGTGAGGGCTGTGGCTGCCAGCTTTTCCCCACTTCCCTGGGGACCTGTGTAGTGCAGCAGAGACAGCCACAATCCCTCTGGGAACATAACTCCTTTGGTCTGAGAACTACACCCCATCCCCCACGGCAGCCACAGCAAGCCCCATGGAAGGAGAGTCTTGAACACCAACATGCCTAACCCTGACCCCACCTGATGGTCTTTCTCTACCCATCCTGGTAGCAGAAGAAAAAAAAACATAATCTCTTGGGAGCTCTATGACCCTGCCCACCACCTGATTCCCCCAATCTACCATAGCAGATGTGCTCTTGAAAGCCCAACCTCCTGCTTCATAATGCAAAAAACACAAAACTAGTGCACTTAACAAAAATGCAACAAAAGACCCTCACAGAATCCACTTCACTCCTCTGCTACCTCCACCAGAGCAGGTGCTGGTATCCACAGCTGAGAGACCTGAAGACAGGTCACTTCACAGAACTCTTTGCAGACATTCCCCAGTACCAACCCCAAGCGTGGTAACTCTGCTGAGTGGCTAGATCCAGAAGAGAAATAACAACCACTGTAGTTGAGCCCTCAGGAAGCCCCATCCTTAGGGGAAAGGGGAGAGTACCATATCAAAGGAGCACCCTGTGGGACAAAAGAATTTGAACAGCAGTCCTTGAGTCCCAGAACATCTCTCTGACATAGTCTACCCAAATAAGAGTGAACCAGAAAAACAATTCTGGTAATATGACAAAACAAAATTCTTCAACACCACCTAAAAGATCATACTAGCTCACCAGCAATGAATTCAAACTAAGACGAAATGTCTGAATTGTCAGAGAAAATAATTCAGAAGGTCAACTATTAAGCTAATCAAGGAGGCACCATAGAAAAGTGGAGTCCAATGTTAAGAAATCAATAAAATGATACAAAATATGAATGGAAAAATCTGCAGTAAAATAGATAGCATAAATAGAAAACCATCACAACTACCAGAAATGAAGGACACACTTAGAGAATTGCAGAATGTACTGGAAACTCTCAGCAATAGAACAGAACAAGTAGAAGAAAGCATTTCAGAGCTTGAAGACAAGGCTCTTGAATTAACTCAATCCTACAAAGATTAAAAAAATAACAAAGCCTCAAAGAAGTTTCAGATAAGGTTAAACAACAAAACCTAAGAATAATTGGTATTCCTAAGGAAGAAAAAAATTCTATAAGTTTGGAAAATATATTTGAGGGAATAATTGAAGAAAACTTCCTTAACCTTGCCAGAGATCTAGACATCCAAATACAAGAAGATAAAAGAACACCAGGTCAATTCATCACAAAAAGATCATCACCAAAGCACATAGTCATCAGGTTATCTAAAGTTAAGAAAAATTTTGAAAATCTTAAGAGTTGTGAGGCAAAAGCCTCAGGTAAACTATAAAGAAAAATCTATCAGATTAACAGCAAATTTCCTGGCAGAAACCCTACAAGCTAGAAAGGATTGGAGCCCTATGTTAACCTTCTTAAACAGAACAATTACCAGCCAAGAATTTTGTATCCAGCCAAACTAAGCATTATAAATTAAGAAAAGATAGTTTTTTTCAGACAACCAAATGTTGAGCAAATTTGCCACTAGCAAACCAGAACTACAAGAACTACTAAAAGGAGCTCTAAATCTTGAAACAATTTCTCAAAATACATCTAAATAGAACTCATTAAATTATAAATCTCACAGGGCTTATAAAAAACACGATGATAAAAACCTAAGGTTTTCAGGCAACAAATAGCATAATGAATAGAATAGTACATCACATCTCAATACTAATGTTGAATGTAAATGGCCAAAATGCTCCACTTAAAAGATACACAACAGCATAATGGATAAGAATTCATCAACCAAATATCTGCTATCTTCAAGAGACTCACCTCACACATAAGGACTCACATAAACTTAAGGCAAAGGGGTGAAAAAGATATTCGATGTAAATGGAAACCAAAAAACAAACAGGAGTAGCTATTCTTATGTCAGACAAAACAGACTTTAAAGCAGCAGCAGTCAAAAAAGACAAAGAGAAACCATGATGATAAAAGGACTAGTTCAACAGAAAGATATCACAATAATAAATATATATGCACCTAACACTGGAGCTTCCATATTTTTAAAACAACTACTACTAGACCTAAGAAATAACATAGACAGCAACACTATAATAGTGGGGCTCTTCAATATTTCACTGACAGCATTAGACAGGTCATCAAGACAGAAAGTCAACAAATGAACAGTGGACATAAACTATGCCCTAGAACAAATGTACTTAATAGTTATTTACAGAACATTCTACTCAACAACTGCAGAATATATGTTCTTTTTTTTCGCCAAGTCTCACTCTGTTGCCCAGGCTGGAGTGCAATGATGCAATGACATGATCTCAGCTCACTGCAACCTCCACCTCCTGGGTTCTAGTGATTCTCCTGGCTCTGCCACCCATGTAGCTAGGATTACAGGTGTGTGCCAGCATGACCAGCTAATTTTGGTACTTTTAGTAGAGATGGGGTTTCATCATGTTGGCCAGGCTGGTCTTGAACTCCTGATCTCAGGTTATTAGCCCACCTCGGCCTCCCAAAGTGCTGGGATTGCAGGCATGAGCCACAACACCTGGCTTGACATTCTTTTCATCAGCATATGGAATATTCTCCAAGAAAGATCATATGATAGGCCACAAAACAGTCTCAACGAATTTAAGAAAATTGAATGTATAACAACTACTCTCCCAGACTACAGTGGAATAAAATTGGAAATCAAATTCAAAAACAACCCTTAAAATCATGCAAATACATGAAAATTAAATAACTTGCTTCTCATTGATTTTAGGGTGAACAATAAAATCAAGGTGGAAATTAAAAGTTCTTTGAACTGAATGATAATAGTGATACAACCTATCAAAACCTCTGGGATACAGCAAATGTGGTGCTAAGTTAAAAGTTTATAGCATTAAATACCTATATCAAAAAATCTGACAGAGCACAAGTAGACAATCTAAGGTCACATCTCAAGGATCTAGAGAAATAAGAACAAAGTAAACCGAAACCCAACAGAAGAAAATAAATAACCAAGATCAGAGCAGAAATATATAAAATTAAAACAAAAAAATACAAAAGATAAATGGAATGAAAAGTTAGCTTTTCGAAAAGATAAATAAAATTGATAGACCATTATCAAGATTAACCAAGAAAAGAAGAGAGAAGATCCAAATAAACTCAATTAGAAATAAAACAGGAGATATTATAAGTGATACCACAGAAATACAAAAGATCATTCAGGACTACCATAAACACCTTTATGTGCATAAACTAGAAAACCTAGAGGAGATAGATAAATTCCTGGAAATATACAACCCTTCTAGATTAAACTGGAGAAAAATAGAAACTCTAAACAGACCAATAACAAGCAGCAAAACTGAAATGTTAATATAAACATTACCAACCAAAAAAGTCCAGTGCCAGATGGGTTCACAGATAAATTCTATCAGACATTCAAAAAATAATTGGTACAAATCCTATTGACACTATTCCACAAGACAAAAAAAGAGAGAATCCTCCCTAAATCATTTTGTGAAGCCAGTATCACCGTAGTACCAAAACCAGGAAAGGTCATAACAAAACAAGAAAAATACAGACTAATATCTCTGATGAACATAGATGAAAAAATTTTAACAAAATACTAGCTAACCAAATTTAACAGCATAATAAAATGCTAAGCCACCATGATCAGGTGGGTTTCATATCAGGGATGCAAGGATGGATTCATATCTGCAAGTCAATAAATGTGATATGCCACATAAACAGAATTAAAAACAAAAATTATGTGATCATCTCAATAGATGCAGAAAAAGTATTTGACAAAATACAGCATTCCTTTCTATTAAAATCCTCAGCAATATTGGCATAGAAGGGACATAGCTTAAGGTAATAAAAACATTCTATGATAAACCCACAGCCAAAATTATACTGAATGGGAAAAAAGTTATAATCATTCCCCCTAAGAACTGGAAAAAGACAAGGATGCCCACTTTCACCACTTCTATTCAACATAATACAGGAAGTCTTATCCGTAGCAATCAGACAAGAAAAACAAACATAGGACATCCAAACTGGTAAAGAAGAAGTCAAAATTTCACTGTTTGCTGATGTCATAGTTGTATACCTAGGAAACCCTAAAGGCCTATTCAAAAAGCTACTAGAACTGATAAATGAATTCAGCAAACTTCAGGATACAAAATTAATGTACACAAATTAGTAGTTCTGCTACACACTAACAGTGACCAAGTGGAGAATCAAATCATTTATAGAATTCAGATAGAACCCAAAAAGAGCATGCATAGCCAAAACAAGACTAAATATATGAAAAATCTGGAGGCATCACATTGTTCAACTGCAAACTATATTATAAGGCCATAGTCACCAAAACAATATGGTTCTGATATACAAACACTCATATAGGCCAATGGAACAGAATAGAGAATGCAGAAATACTTACAGTCACCTGATCTTCAACAAAGCAAACAAAAACATAAAGTGGGGAAAGGACACCCTATTCAACAAATTGTGCTGAAGTATTTGGCAGGCCACATATAGAAGAGTAAAATTGGATCCTCATCTGTACCTTATACAAAAATCACCTCAAAGTGGATCAAAGACTTAAATCTAAGACCTTAAACCACAAAATTCTGGAAGATAACCATGGAAAAATCCTTCTAGACATTGGCTTAGGCCAAGACTTTATAACCAAGAAACGAAAAGAAAATGCAACCAAAAACAAAGATAAATAGACAGGTCCTAATTAAACTAAAAAGCTTCTGTGCAATAATGAAATCATCAGCAGAGTAAACAGACCACCTGCAGAGTGGGAGAATATCTTGTTAATCTATACATCCAACAAAGAACCAATATTCAGAATCTACAAGCAACTCAAACAAATCAGCAAGTAAAAAACAAACAATTCTATCAAAAAGTGAATTAAGACAATAGACAATTCTCAAAAGAAGATATACAAATGGCCAACAAACATGAAAAAATGCTCAACATTACAAATTACTAGGAAAATACAAATCAAAACCACAATGACATACCACCTTATTCCTGTAAGAATGGCCATAATTCTTTTGGAGGCTGAGGCAGGCAGATCACAAGGTCAGGAGTTCAAGACCAGCTTGAACAAAATGGTGAAACACTGTCTCTACTAAAAATACTAAAAATAGCTGGGCATGGTGATGGATGCCTGTAATTCCAGCTACTCAGGAGGCTGAGGCAGGAGAACTGCTTGAACCCGGGAGGCGGAGGTTGCAGTGAGCTGAGATCATGCCACTGCACTCCAGCCTGGGTGACAGAGCAAGACTCCATCTTGGAAAAAAAATAAAAATAAATAAATAAATAAATAAATAGATGTTGGCATGGATGTGGTAAAAAGGGAACACTTTTACACTCTTGACGGGAATGCAAACTAGTACATCCACTATGGGTTACAGTGTAAAGTTTCATTAAAGAAATAAAAGTAGATCTACCACTTCATCCAGCAATCTCCCTACAGGGTAACTACCTGGAGGAGATGAAGTCATTCTATGAAAAATATACCTGCACATGCATGTTTATAGCAGCACAATTCACAATTGCAAAATTATGGAACCAGCCTCAGTCCCCGTCAATCAAAGAGTGATTTATTATGGTATATATACCAGGGAATACTACTCAGCCATTAAAAATTAATGAAATAATGGCATTTGCAGTAACCTGGATGGAATTGGAGACCATTATTCTAAATGAAGTAACTCGGGAATGGAAAAACAAACATCATATGTCCTCACTCATAACTGGAAGGTATACTATGAGGACACAAATATGTAATACAATGGACTTTGGGGACTCAGGGAAATGTCTGAGAGTGGGGTGAAGAATCAAAGACTACACTCTGGTCCAGTTTACATGGCTTAGGTGATTGGTGCTCCCAAATTTCAGAAGTTACCACTGAAAAACTTATTCATGTAACCAAATACCACCTGTTCCCTAGAAATCAACTGAAATAAAAAAATGAACTTATGCAGTTTAAAGATAGAATGATAGATTCCCCAGGTTGAGAATGGTTTGTGTGTAGGAGGGGGAATTAAAGAACGATTCATTATTGAGTGCAAACATACAGTTAAGTAGAAAAAGTAAATTCTAATGTTCAATAGGAGACTAAAGTGACTATAGTTAGCAACAATATATTACGTATTTCACAGAAACTAGAAGAGAGGATTTGAAATATTCGATCAATATTCAAAGACAAATATTATTTGTTCTCATATGTGAAAGCTAAAAAAAATTTGATCTCTCAAAGATAGACTAGATAGGTGGTTATCAGAGGCCAGGAGTGCAAGGGGGCAGAAGATGAAGAAAGGCTGATTAATGGAAATAAATATTCAATTTGATAGAAGAAATAATAACTAGTGTTTGATAGACCAGCAGTCTAAATATAGTTACTAATAAACTATTGTATATTTCAAAATAGCTAGAAGAGGAAAATTCAAGTGTTTCCAGCATAAAGAAAATATAAACATTTAAGATGATGAATGTTGCAATTACACTGATTTGATCTTGCAAATTGTGTGATTGCATTAAATTATCATATGTACCTCAAACATTGCAAATCTATTATGTATTATTTAAAAATTTAAAATTTAAAATATATATTGGATTGAGCCAAGAAAAAATAGAAAATTTAGATGAGATGATCTTTTCAAAAACAAATGAGTCAAATAAAAACAACTAAGAAAATATTAGAAACAATATAACATTAACATTTTCTTATATACAAATGGATTAATCTTTGAAATTAAAAACGAGAGATTGTTAGACTTGGGAAAAATGCTGAGAGGCAAGTATATCTTTTCTATAAGAGGCGTACTTTAAATATAGATGTGTAGAGACTAAATGCAAGATAAGCCTTCCAATGCATACAGTATGCAAATGAAATACAGTGTGATGATATTTATTCAAGCAACAAAGAAGTCAAGAAAATGAATATTACCAAAATAGATATTTTGCAATGATGATAATCAAATTACTTCAATTAGCATAACATTAAAATGAGTATGCTGCTAAATGCAAAGCTTGAAAATACATAGAGATAGCTAACAGTACTACTGGGAGAAAAATACAAATCCACAGTGACATTTACATATATTAAGACTCTCCATTTTAGAATATAGTTTTAAAAATAACTGAATCCAGAAAAGTATAAATTATCTATATGTACTTAAATATTTTAATTTTATTAATATCTTGGACCCTGTATTAGTTCATCCTTACACTGCTATAAATACATACTTGGGACTGGCTAATGAAGAAAAGAGGTTTAATTGACTCCCAGTTCCCCAGGCCGTACAGGAAGCATGGCTGAGGAGGCCTTAGGAAACTTAACAATCATTGAGGAAGGTGAAGGGGAAGCAAGCACATCTTCACATGGACAGCAGGAGAGAGAGAGAAAGAGATAGAAGTGGGAAGTGCTAAACACTTTCAAACAAGTAGATCTCATGTGAACTCACTCATTATCACAAGAACACCAAGGGAGAAGCCCACCCCCATGATTCAATAGTCTCCCACCAGGTCCCTCCCTCAACAATGGAGATTACAATTCAACTTGAGATTTGGGTAGGCACACAATGCCAAACAATATTATTTTGCCCCAGACCCTCTCGCATCTCATGTTCTTCTTACATTTCAAAACATGATTATGCCTTCTTCATAGTCTCTTGAATTCTTAACTTATTCCAGCATTAACTCAAAAGTCAAAGTCTAAAGTCTCACCTGAGAAAAGGCAAGTCCTTTCCATCTGTGAGCCTTGAGACTGTAAATTTCAAAAAAAAGTTTGTTATTTTCAAGATATAATTGGGGTACAGTCATTGGGCATGACTTTCTGTGCAAAAAGAGTGAAATTGACAAAAACAAAGGGGCTACAAGCCCCATGCAACTCCAAAACCGAGTAGTGCAGTCATTAAATCTTAAAGCTCCAAAATAATCTTGCTTGATTCCATGTCTCACATCCAGGCCAAGCTGACACAAGGGGTGGGCTCACAAGGCCTTGGGCAGCTTTGCCCCTGTGGCTGCTTTCATGGGTTGGCATTGATTGCCTGTAGCTTTTTCCAGGCACACTGTGAAAACTTTTGGTGGATCTACCATTCTGGGGTCTGAAAGTCGGTAGCCTTCTTCTCACAGCTCCATTAGGTACTGCCTCTGTGTGAGGGCTCCAAACCCATATTTCCCCTTCACACTGTCCTAGTACAGGTTCTCCAAAAGGGCTCCATCCCTGGAGATGACTTCTGCCTGGACATTCAGGTGTTTCCACACATCCTCTGAAATCTAGGAAGAGGCTCCCAAACCTCAGTTCTGTGCACCCACAGGCTTAATACCATGTGGAAGCCTTGGCTGCCTCCAGCTTGCACCCTCTGGAGCAGTGGCCTGAGCTGTACCTTGGCCCCTTTTAGTGACAGCTGGAGCTGGAGCAGCTGGGATGCAGGCACCATAATCCAAGGATGCACAGAACAGTGAGGCCCTGGGCCTGGCACACAAAACCATTTTTGCCTCCTAGGCCTCCAGGCCTGCGATGGGAACAGCTGTCATGAAGGTATTTAAAATGCCTTTGAGGCATCTTCCCTATTGTCTTGGGTATTAATATTTGGTGCCTCTCTGCTTTTGCAAATTTCTGCAGTCTGCTTGAATTCCTTCACAGAGAATAAGTTTTTCTTTTCTACCACTTGGCCATGCTTTAAATTTTCCAAACTTTTAAGCTTTGCTTTACTTTTAAATATAAGTTCCTGTCTCAGATAATCACTTTGCTCTTGAATATGAGTGTATGCTGTTAGAAGCAGCCAGACCATGTCTTGAATGCTTTGCTGCTTAAAATTTCTTCCACTAAATATCCTAAACCATCTCTCAAGTTCAAAGTTCCACAGATCTCTAGGACACGGGGATAATGCTGCCAGTCTTTTTGCTAAAGCTCAGCAAGAGTAACCTTTTTACTCCAGTTCCCAATAAGTTCCTCATCTCCATCTGAGACCATCTCAGCCTGGACTTCATTGTCCATAACACTATCAGTATTTTGGTCACAACAATTTAAAAAGTCTCTAGGAAGATCCAACTTTCCCTCATCTTCCTGTTTTCTTCTGAGCCTTCCAAAGTGTTCCAGCCTCTGCCCATTACCCAGTTCCAAAATCGCTTCCACATTTTCAGGTATCTTTATAGCAATGCCCACTTTTCTGGTACCAATTTTCTGTATTAGTCTGTTCCCACACTTCTATAAAGACACGGCTAATTTATGGAGAAAAGAGATTTAATTGACTAACAGTTCCACAGGCTGTATAGAAATCATGGCCGAGAAGGCCTTAGGAAACTTACAATCATGATGGAAGGCACAGGCAAAAAATGGCCATTTTCACATGACTGGAGGAAGAGACAGAACAAAGGGGGAAGTACTACACACTTTCAAACAACATGAGAACTTACTATCATGAGAATAGTAAGGGGGAGATCCACTTCCATGATCCAATCATCTCCCAACAGGTTCCTCCCCTAACACTGGAGATTGCAATTCAACATGAGATCTGGGTGAGGGCAGAGCCAAACTATATCAGACCCTAAATCTAAGAACTATAAAATAAACATCTTTTAATGTCCACATGATATGCTAAGTTAGATCACATACTATGTCAAAAAATACGTAAAATTATCTCAAAACATTAAAATCTTATAGAGTATGTTGCCTATTTCTAATAAAATTAAATTTGAAATCAATAATAAAAAGACATTAAAACATCCTCACTTTATTTTAAATGAAATGACACTTATAAATAATACCTGGCCAAAGCAAATAATCACAGGGGAAATTAGAAAGTGTGTCATACTAAAAAATAATAAAATCGCAAAATAAAATTTTTTGATATGCTTTCAACACAGTGCTTAGGAAGAAATTTATAAATATAAATGTAATCATTGGATTATGTCAATTTTCTCATTTTATGTCTCCTGAACTTAGACTTTATAATTCGTTGCAAGAGTTCTATTTGTTAAAATTCTTACAGTGATAATGCAAATTTGAATTCTTGAATTTTGCTTTAAATGACCACAATGTACGCCTTTTTGTTACTAAACTTAAAAAAAAAAAGTTTTCCATTTTATATTGTTGATGTGTAGAAGAGATAAAGGAAGCGTCTCTAATAAGTACAGAATGACAAAAGTTAATGTTCCTCCTGGTTTTGCTGACTGTGGGCTCCTCTGGTTCCACTTTTTTATGGGGTGTTTGTTTATGGAAGTGTTTGATATTCAGTGAAAGCCTCAAAGTATTTCTCCTATTATGCATATTTAGTAAATGACACTTGTAAATATTATAAGGCATACCAGGAGACATGGACAAATAATGAAAAGCCAAGAGGCAAAAAAGAAATTAATCAGCAGATTATCTAGATTTTGGAAAGATTGAGCACAAATATTAAAACAATTGTGATTAATATATGTCACAATATAGATGAATGAACAAATAATATTGCCATAAAACTGAATCTATAAAATAATAAATTTGTAGATTTAAAATACAATGTCTTAGTCTGTTTTTTGTTGTCATAAAGGAATATCTGAGCCTGAGTAATTTATAAAGATAAGAGGTTTATTTGGCTCATAGTTCCACAGGCAGTTCAAGAAGCATGGTGCTGGTGACATCTGCTTCTGTTGAGAGTCTCAGGCTGCTTCCACTCATAGTGAAAGGCAAAGGGAAGTCAGCAGGTGATGTGTACAGAAATTATATGAGAGAGGAGGCAAGAGAGAGCAAGAATGTACCAAGTCCTTTTAAACAATCAGCTTTTATGGAAACTAATAGAGTGAGAATTCCCTCACTTCAGAGGGAGGGAATTAATGTACTCATGTTGGATTTACCCCCATTACTCAAACATCTCCCATCAGGCCCCACTTGGAGCATTGGGGTTCAAATTTCAACATTTGGTTTGGGGTGACAAATATCCAAACCATAATATGCAATAATATAAAATTCCCAAAATATGATCACATTAAGAACCAAGTAGAAGGCTAAGGTGTCGTTTAAAACATCATAACAGAATAATCATGAACTGAGTTACATATAAATAGAAAATACTGGACCGGGCACTGTGGCTCATGCCTGTAATTTCAGCACTTTGGGAGACCGAGGTGGGTGGGAGTTTGAGACCAGCCTGGCCAATATGGTGAAACCCCATCTCTGCTAAAAATACAAAAATTGGCCAGGCATAGTGGCGGGCTCCTGTAGCCCCAGCTACTTGGGAGGCTGAGTCAGGACAATTACTTGAACCCAAGAGGTGGAGGTTGCAGTGAGCTGAGATCACGCCACTGCACCCCAGCCTGGGTGACAGAGCGAGATTTCATCTCCAAAAAAAAAAAAAAAAAAGAGAAAGAAAGAAGAGAAAATACCCCTCTTGATGTCCAGAGACAAAAAAGAAGGGAAAACTTTATAAAAATACATGATAGGATGGCTATGGTCTAAATATTTATGTCTCTCCAAAATTCATATGTTGATATATTCTATGATTTGAATATGTCCCCCAAAAAGCATGCATTAGAAACTTAATACCAAATACAACAGTGTTGGGAGGTGAAGTCTAATAGGAGGTGATATGGTTGGCTTTGTATCCTCTTGAGTAGCTGGGACTACAGGCACGCACCATGACGTCTGGCTAATTTTTGCATTTTTAGTAGAGACGGGGTTTCGCCATGATGGCCAGGCTGGTCTTGAACTGTTGAACTCAGGTGATCTGCCCACCTCGGCCTCCCAAATTGCTGGGATTACCGCGGCTGGCCTAAATGGATTCTTAATATGATTTCTTACCAGAAACCATGGAGAGCAGAAGGAATTAGGATGACTAAAGTTTTGAAAGAAAAAAAACGGTCTACTAAGAATTCTGTCTGTAACAAAACTAAATTTAAAAAATGAAGACATTCCAAGATATTCAAAAGCTGGGGCAGTTTATCAGTGGTAGACATGACTTACAAGAAATGTTAATGGGAGTCTTTCAGGCTGAAATTAAGTCACCAAACAATAACTCAAAGCCACATATAAATATACAATAAATATATATATACACATAATAAATATATAATACACACATATATAAAGTGAAGAATTCAATAAAAGTAACTTCATAGATAAGTATAAAACTATTAAAGTATTTTTGGATGTAACTTCTTTTTTTGTTCCCTATATGATTTAAAAACAAAAACTGTAAATAAATGTTGATGGAAACCCAATGTATAAACATGTAACGTATAATAAGAGCAATCTAAAAGTGATGACAGCAGTATAGGAGCAGAGATTTAACATATTGTTGAAACTAAATTCGAATTCAGTTATTAGAAATGTAGGATATTAATTATAATTCATATACCACTGAAAAGTTGCTCAAACACAAGAGAAGGCAGTATTAAAAGAACTGAGGAACAATAGTATGTGCGTATACATATTTTATATTTGTGCATGTTCATATATATGTACATGTTTATAAATGTATGAATGGGTGTGCATATATATAAATATATATAAATATAAGCCATATAGAAAGTAAATTGGAAAATCGCACAAATGTCTTTGTTTGTGCTGCTGTTAAAAAAATGCCGAGAATGAGTAATTTATAAAGAACAGAAATTTATTTTATCTTGGTTCTGGAGGCTGAAAAATCCAAGATGAAGCGCTGGCGATGAAGCACAGGCATATTCAGTATCTAGTGAAGGCTCGTCCCTCATAGACAGCACTATCTACACGTCCTCACATTGTGGAAAAATAGAAGGGCAAACAGGGTGTCCTTACATGGGGGAAGGGACAGAAGTATAAACAAGAATGCACATTTTTGGCTATACAATATGTTACAATAGAAAAGAAGTCTTAATTCAAAAAGACTGAGAGTACACAAATTATTTTTTCTGACCACTATAAAATAAAGCTACAAATAAAAACTAGAAAATTTATAAATGCATGGAAATTGAACAACATACTATTAAGTAACCAAAGGGTCAAAGAGGAATTCACATGGGCAATCATAAAATACTTTGAGATGAATTTAAACAAAAATACAACATATCTAAATTTAAAGGATGCAACAAAAGCAATGCTCTGAGGAAAATATATAGCCATAAATGAGTACATTAAAAAAAATGTCAACAAATATCCTAACTTTACCAAAGAACTGGAAAAAGAACAAACTGAAGCCAAAGCTACCAGAAGGAAGGAAATAACAAAGATTACAGCTTAAGTAAATAACATAGAAAATGGAAAAACAGAGAAAATCAACACAACCAAAACTTCATACTTGTTAAAAAAAAAAAAAAAATGACACACTGTTATTTAGACAAACAAAGAAACAAAGAGAGGGGATACAAAAACTAAAATCAGAAATAAAAGCAGAGAGAGTACTATTTTATTTGTCAATGAATAACATGGACATGTTTCTCGAACCTAAACAGAAAGGTACAGGGCCTGGACACAACCAAGAATCTTTACATGGATGGATCTGATAATAAACTAATATTTACCACTTCTCTATTATTTTGAATATTCATTAAAAATAATATCTTACATTAGATCATAGATTTTCTAATGCACTTGTGACCAAATTGTTTATATATATGGGGTCCTGTCTGCAAAATAAAGAAACAAAAAACGTTTTGCTTGAGGTTCTGCAAACCTATGGACAGGCCTGAAAATGACTCCTGTCTTAGGTCTGCTCTGGACTTTGAGTTTAGCATCACTGTCAGAGTTAATCCACCTTAAGGAATCTCAGTATGTATTATCAGGAGAAAAGTTTGTTCATTCTTACTTGTATATTAGCTTAGCAGTTTTCTAAGTCTTTTTCACTAAGTCACTTACCATGATTTTTTTTTTCTAGATGAGAGTTTAGCCAAATACCCTAGCCAGCCCTTAACAGAAATAGTGTATCCTATATTTCAATTTTTAATTTTAAACTTTATGCTGCTATGCTTAAAGTTTGTGTACTTCTTCTAGTATACATATGCAAAAAATTTATCTGGGGTGTATACCTAAGAGTAAAACTAATGTGTCACCAGCTGTTCATATTCTCTACTTAGGTAGATATTGTCAAGTAATTCCCCAAATATATTAGCACCATGTACACTACTTCTAGAATTTTTCTATTGCCCTATGTAACAAATTTCATATTTTCAGAATTAAAAATAAAAGCCAGATAAGTAGTTTGGCATTACATATATATTTGAAATCATATCGTTTTGATCAGTTTGAATCTCTTTCCTTAATAGCCAATTGAGTTTGTTGTTTGTTTTCATAACTCACTTGCTCATTTCATTAGTCTCTTTCTCAGTTAGATTTTTAGGATTTTGTTGATTTGCATACTAATATTTTAGAGGTGTTACAAATAACATCATCCAATATGTAACTTGTCTGACATTTTTATGATCTCATCAATAAGAAAACTATTACAATTTTGATGTACTTAAAATCATCCATTGTTTCATTTGTGATTTATGCTTTTTATACTTTATTATTCTAGGTCATAAATATGTTTTATGATTTTTTTGAGGGAAAAAAGAAATATCTGAGAAAGAAACAGAGTGAATCTGAACAAAATAAATTATATAAAGAAGTAAAATGTAGAGGTGTTAATTTTCTTCATAAAAATAAATATTAAAAAGGAGCTTACTGTTTCCCCCTAAAGTTTACCAAACATTTCAGATTGTTGTACTTAGTATTTCAATGTCTATTTGATTATGGAATGGTTTAGCTGATAGTTTCATATATGAAATATGTATGACTTTAACTTTAGATAGCTAAAATGCATGGCTGAATTACTACAGAATAATGGGACATGTACCTGGTAGTTCAAGTTCAAACTATGACATTTGCTTTGATGTAACATATATGAATTCTAAGTAATTGATTGTTTTTGAATCCTATGAATTTTGCTTCAATTAATTTTTTTTCAAAGAATTCTATTAATATAATCATAAATGAGCTCTCCCTTTTCATGTTGTCTGGGTTCAATTCCCTTTGGCTGTCAAATAAATAGTCCTTTTATTTTGTCCTTTGCTACTTTATATATATAAATTTCACAAGGGGAAATGCCTTATGAAATATTTTACAAAACAGTGTTTCCTTTAAGCTATGAGCTTCATTACGGAGATTTAAAAATAGACATACCACAAGTTTCAAAAGCTCTTATTTTTTATTACTTTATTTACCAATCTTGCTACCATTCCCATTCTTTGCAACTTTCAAAGCTGTAGAGCTATAGAATTACAGTGCGATTTGAGGAATAGAAAAAAGATAAATTTAAATAAGGCTCGTCCTTTACATCTTTTATTAAAATAAATTTGTTGTATATGTATTTTCAAAAAAGGAAAGGAAATTAATACAGATTATTATGTGCCAGCCATTGTTCTAAAAATAGTATAAAAAAACTATAAATTGGCCAGGAGCAGTGGCTCACGCCTGTAATCCCCGCACTTTGGGAGGCCGAGGCGGGTGGATCATGAGGTCAGGAGATCGAGACCATCCTGGCTAACACGGTGAAACCCCGTCTCTAATAAACATACAAAAAAAATTAACCGGGAGTGGTGGTGGGTGCCTGTAGTCCCAGCTACTCGGGAGGCTGAGGCAGGAGAATGGCGTGAACCCGGGAGGCAGAGCTTGCAGTGAGCCAAGATTGCACCACTGCACTCCAGCCTGGGTGACAGTGTGAGACTCTGTCTCAAAAAAAAAACAAACAAAAAAAACTATCAATTAAATAATAAAAATATTGATTTATTTTAGTCAAAGAGTTGTAACTAATTTGAAACTATAAACTATTTTCTTTTACCCTTTATATTGAGGTATAATGGACAAATAAAATGTGTATATTCAAGGCATACAATGTGTCATTTTTGCATATGTGCACATTGTGAAATCATTACCACAATCAAGCTAAATATATCCATTAACTGCCATAGTTACTGTGTGTGTGTGTGTGTGTGTGTGTGTGTGTGTGTAAGAATACTTAAGGTCTATTGTCTTAGCAAATTTCAAGTATGCAATACATTATTATTAACTATAGTCATCATGGTATATATTAGGTCCCCAGAGCTTATTCATCTTAAATTGGAAGTCTGTATCCTTTGACCAGTATCTCACTATTTCCCCAACCTTCAACCCCTGATTGCCATCTATAAATTAAATTTTTTTGGAGTCCACATATAAATAAGATTATGCAGTATTTTTGTTCCTATGTCTGGCTTATTTCACTTTACATAATTTCATCCAGTTTCATCTTTCTTGTTGCAAATGGCAAGATTTCCTAGAAAAAAAAAATACCCAAGTCCTGGAAACAAATAAGTGTTTGTCCATGGACAAATAAGTTGAATTTTTAAAATGTGGTTATGGATATTTAATGGAAGGCCATTCAGTTTTTCTTACTTTATTAAAGATAAAATAAATTAAAAAGAGCAAATTTGCATGTAAAACCCAGATATTACTCATTGCTTACAAAATATTAAGTAATTGTTTAAAAATTTTTAATGTGCTGCTGACTTTTTAAATTTCTGCATAAAACATAAATATTATATTTGAAGGTAATATAACATATAGAAGTGAATATTTATAAATGCATACAGTTAGACCCATGTGATCAAATATAACTATAAATGTAAAAATAGACATAAGTATATATACAAATACACTTAAGGATAGTAACTTTCTTTGTTGCTCTCATTTTTTTTTTGTTAATAATAGCTATTGGTGCTAGGCTTAGAGGTTCATGCCTATAATCCCAACACTTTGGAAAGCAGAGGGGGAGGATTGCTTGAGCCCAGGATTTCAAGATTGGCCTGGGCAACATGCCAAGACCCAGTCTCTACAAAAAAATAAAATGTTGAAACATTAGCCAGATATGATGGCATGAGGCTGTAGTCCCAGCTACTAAGGAGGCGGAGGCAGGAGAAATGCTCACACTCAGGAGGTTGTGGCTGCAGTGAGCCATTTTTGCACCAGTGCACTCCAGCGTGGGCAACAGAACAAGACCCTATCTCAAAAATAAATAAATACATACATATAAATAGCCATTGAAAAATATTTCCAAAATACTGAATTATGTATTGAAAAAATTAAAGATGACTATTTTGAGTTTTAAAACATAAAATGATAAAATCTATGTTGAGTTTGTTTTATCAAATAACACAGTGACTTTGAAAGCACCTGTTAAAATGCTGTGTTATATAGACAACCATTTTAATTGAATGAATTTCCATACATGGCCTTAATATACAAAATATTTTTTAAAAGTTGTGACTGCATCTAAATAATATGCATTATATATAAAACTATTTTTAAGATACCCAGAGAGAGAAAGACAGGAAGTGAGTGGAAGATAGAAAGGATAAGATAAATATGTGAGAAATGAGAAGGAAAAAAAGGGGGGAAAGGGAAAATATAGAAAATTTTCAAGCTGAAGATATTGAGTAAAAATCTAGACTAGCAGTCTCATTTCAGAGTGTGAACAACAGCTAACAAATGCATCAGTAACACAGCTGTTAGTACTTGATGAATCTACTGCATAACTTCTAGTGTGACAAATTAGAATTAAAGAAAACTGTCTAGTTGTAATTGAAAAATCAGCACTGCAACAATAGAAGAGCAGAATCTTTTTAAAAAATCTGCTATGTCTTTAACAAAAAATGACAAAATAATCATAATTAGCATTATTGTAAACAAAAACAAAACAAAACAGGATTTTAGAGCAGCAGTCCACTTTCATAGGAAACAATAAGAGTAGGATTAACATAGTGTTGATGTTGTTTCAAAAAATTCACTATATGTAAAAGAAAATCTCTAAACATCTGGGTGATATCCCTCATCTTAAATTCTGTAGTTTAATTAAGACTCTTGGAGGGCCCTTACCTTATCTCTTCAAAAATAAGTGATATTATTTTAGATAACTAGTGAAGTTCATAGCAGACATTATACATTCTTTGCTGGTAGTGATTAGTTTGAAGAATGCTTGAAATAGGTATCTAAGAAGTGTATTAGAAGGGAAGGTAGGAGAGTTTGTATGAAAAACTTCTGTAGGACTTCAAGTTTGATTTCAAATATTCCACAATCTCTTAACACTTTTGATTTAGTATCTCATCTCATCAGGCATAGTCAGAATTCAAATTCCTGTGTGCCCCACAGTCCCATTCTAAATATTCTCTGGCAAGCATGATCCAAGGGTGCAGTTTCCAGTTTCAAGGTGACCAGAATTGCAGGGCCTTTGTGTTTTGTTCCACTAGAAGACTACCAAAAGAGTGCTATATGTGTCCCCAATATCTTACTGAGCTTTGGTGAAATACTCCTCACAATGTTGAGTTATTGTCCTTCTGCTCTCAATTTTCTTATACACTCTTCTAACAATCACTAAACCATGAAATACATTTGAGTGATTAAAAGCCAGGATCCTGGCAGGAAAGAGAATTCATCACAAAGACTTGCAACAGTAGAAGATAATAGCACCCAAAAGGGACAACAGGAGGAAAACAAGGACAAAATATTCCAGTCCTCTATACTCTTTTTCCCCTTTATCTTCTTCTGATGCCTCCTTTTTGTCAAACTTAACTTGAAGTCTGCTGAAAACTAAGCCTGAGAGATGCAATCTGCAGAGATTAGCATCTGGACAGAAGGATGAAACATGTATATGAGAGGGAGAGAAAGAAACAGAAGCAGAAACTCACTATTTTTTTCTGACAATGAAGAATTTTTGCTTTATCTAACTCATTACCCAAAGTAGAGTTCTTTTCCAGGAAGCTATTTAATTACACATATCGATAGTCCTCTTTGCCAGATATAATCCAAAACATGCAAACTAAAGTAGAGGTACCATATGCAAGGTATAACAAAACAACAAAAATACCAAGTGAAAAAAACTATGACTGAGTCAAGGATTACAGAGAAATAAGAAAATACCACTTTAAGGAGTCAAGGGAAATTCATAAAGTACTAGAATCTTGAAGGATTATAGAGTTAGACAAAGTATCACAAAGGGGGATAGTGTGAGAAAGGATAATAATCTAAAAAATATAGATAGGTTTTAGTAGGATTTAAATGTTGGTTACATGGAAGAAACTACAAAGAAAATGATAGCTCAATTAAGCAAAAGGAAAGTCATGTAGAACCATTTACACTGAAATAAGAAATTTTAATTTTAGTTTACAGAAATTGAAATAATTGAATCAGCTGAGTGGCATGGTTAGCTTTCTATGACAGAAAGACTGCTCTGTAAGAAATACAGAGTTTTGTTTGGAAAGAGGCAAACTGGAGGCTAAAAGCAGCCCAGGCATTAACAATCTGGGAGAGCGATGTATGTATAAATCACAGATGTGAAAGTGAGCGTGAAAAAGGGGGCCATATTTTATGTGGGATAAAGTTGAATTTGTACCTATTATTTCTCAGAGTAACTACTTTTACTTGTATTGACTAATATCTATAGAACACTTTGTTTTCAAAATATGTTGGTGAGTCTCTAAATAGATCTATAAAAATGTTGGCAGTGCTCATGTGAGTTTAGGGTGAGGATTCATTGGTGAGAGTATTTTTATTTATTGTTTTCAGTGACAACTTTTAGGAATTGTTTACTGGGACAAAAATTATCTGAACTGTAAAAAAAAATAGAGATTTTGTCTAACATCCGTCAGGGTTGTTACCAAGTGTATGTAAACTTTGGAAGCCCATATCTTGGTGAATAGCTTAAAATAGGCACTTGATAAATGTTTCCTTCCACCGCACTTTCTTCCATTACTCTGAGTGGAACCTGCAAATGCCTAAGTCTGCTGAGTTATGCTGAAAGAAAATAATACTTGAATTGCAAAAAAAAAAAGTGTTGTGTATAAGTTAGAAAGCTATTTTGTTTAGTTTTCTGTATACACTCATATATTTACATAATCAGTGTTTATCAACTTTCATCATGTTTTGTGATGTGTGGATATTAGATAGATAAAAATATAGGTATATATATATATGCATATAGGTATATTTACACACACACCTATATATATAGAGAGAGAGGAGCGAGCAATAATTTTCATCTTTTATGTAAAGATTGCAAGACAGTGTTATTTTAGTTGAATAAACTGAGGCATTTATATCTTCCTGTTTATCAAAATAATACTCTATTGCCATATTGGCTTAGCACAAAACATAAAAACATAAGATACCTTTTTCTGCCAACCTATTTCACAGAAGTTCATTTATCCATCTATTCATTCACAGATTGAAATATTGAGAGACTTTATGCTAAACCTACAAACAAGCTTTTCTTTAGAAAAATATATTTCAGCAATTGCTTAGTAATGTAGATCAAGCTGTAAATATAACATGCTCACTAGAAATATTTTGTTTAAGGTGAAAACAAATATTGCATACCCTTTTGGGTTGTTCATTCAAAAAACCAAAGTAGTGTCTGTTTAGGGAGGGATAAGTGGATTTTCTATTAAAGGGACTTTTCAACAAAAACAGTAGAAAGGAGACCTTTCATTTGAAGAAGTCTTTATAACAAACAACACTTTGTTCTCTTAGTAAGAAAGACTGTTTTCTTCTCAGGAACCAATACCTAACAACTAAAAACAGAAGATAAAGATGTATTGTTCAGAGCAATTATACCGGAAAGAAACATGAATAAAGATAGTGGCTTTGTGTCATTTTCAAACACATCTCTTGAGCAAGAAACCAGAAACACTGTAGTTATGAGGCTTCAAAAATTGAAAGTAGGACATTTAAAAAAATACATAAATCTACTCTTCTGTTCCACTTTTATCTTGAACCAAAAGATTAAGAATAAATAAATCAAAGCAACTTAAAATTATAAGTTCAATACACAAAATAAATATTTTCATTTTAAAATACTCAAAAAGCATGAAGTGAAATAATTACATAATAAAATTGAAATTTTTCTAATATGTATGTTTCTCTAATTGCATAAAATAGACTATTCAATTTTATTTTTAAATTTTTCCATAACACTTGTTTCTTTCTATTATACTACATGAGATATTTGTTTCTTACGTATGCTGTTGATTTTCTCTGTATCTCTACATCTCTATTCATTGTCCACCTAATCTTCATTTAGGCAGATGTATTTTGTCTGCTTTTTTCTGACAATATTAGATGCTATGTTAGTAGAACCTGGTGATTGATTCTGTGTTAGGCTTATGGTAATTAGAAGGAATCAATGGTGACATCTTAGCTTCTGGTGGTGTGTGTTGTCATTTAGCATAACTTAGAATGCCAAAGAAGGAGTAAGGTTTCTTGGTAAGACAATGACTTGAGATTTGGAAGCTTGTATCTGTTGTTCTTGTGGCTCATCTAATTGTAAATGTCTAACACACAGTTCAAAAAAAGTTTTCTGGGTCTCAGAAAAAAAAAAAAAAAAAAGTCTGAGCTGGGCAGTATTGGATGAAGTAAAGTAAGTTCAGATATTGAGATTTGTGCGAAAATAAATTAGTATATTTTAAAATAAAGTGTAGTAATACATCAAAATATTTTCCTAGGCTTCATTAGTCTAAATATTTGATCCATACCATGAAGGAATTGATTGTGTTTTGTTTACGATTGTTTCTCTGTTTTTGTATATAGGAACAAAATTGATAAATGCATGTTGAATAAATAAATGTGTTAGGAAATGAGTATCAATGCTTAGGAGTTATTTTGTTACCACTCAATCTTTAAACATATTTTGTTTTTCTAGATAGGAGACCTAACTCAGGTTAGCACATTCTCATATTCGTTCATTGGGCATTTTATATTAAAGCAATCTTTTTTTTTTTTTTTTTGAGATGGAGTCTCACTGTGTTGCACAGGCTGGAGTGCAATGGCTGGCACGATCTCGGCTCACTGCAACCTCCGCCCCCCACCCCCCGGCCCCGGGTTCACACTGTTGTCCTGCCTCAGCCTCCCGAGTAGCTGGGACTACAGGCGCCCGCCACCACGCCCAGCTAGTTTTTTGTATTTTTAGTAGCGACAGGGTTTCACCATGTTAGCCAGAATGATCTTGATCGCCTGACCTCGTGATCCGCCTGCCTCGGCCTCCCAAAGTGTTGGGATTACAAGCATGAGCCACCACATCTGGCTATTAAAGCAGTCTTTACAAGTTCTGATAATTTATACAACTTCTGATATATGGCTACCCAATGCTAGTCCAACCCAGGGCCAGAATTCACTGGCTGCTGCTACATGTACTTGCTGAAACCAGATAAACTGCCTTTTTATTGAAAGTATTATAGAAATCAATTTGGGTTTATTATTACATATATGAGGCTTTTTATCTGGGCTGTAACAACAACAACAACAAAAAAAAACAGGGAAGGAAGCATGGACAAATGGTAAATTTGAAGATTAAGCAGAAGGTATTTGTTTTATTTTATTATGAAGTCTTTCTGGGGACCTCAAATTAAAATAAAATTTAATGTAAAACATTTGTTATCGTATTAGAGTTCCCAGGCATGGAAACATTAATATACACACAAATCATGAACTAACTCAGAGATTACTTACTTAATTTTTATTGTATATATTATAAAGCAAGGACTTTGCATGATCTTAGCCAAAAGGCCGAGAAGCAATAAAGCAAGGACTTAAAGTAATTAATGCATAATTTTATATCTACAATCTATATTTGTCTCTTCAGCCAAGAATGCTAAGAAGGTAGTCATGTCAATTGTGAAATCTACTGTGTGATCTGGCAATTTCCTCTGTAAGAATTGGACTTTAACAATCAATTCGTTTCAAAGAGGCCAGTAAAGATCCAGAGGTTCTAAACACAGAATATTGCACATACTAATTAAAATTTTCAAAGATTGCCTAATGTAATTGTCTTAAATCTTGGTGAAGAGAACAACAGTTTCCTCTGATTCAATTATCAGCTGATATTATTAGTAGTGCTTTTCAGAATTGTTATCACTCTCTTCCTGACAAGGGAGGACACATTTATTCATTTGAGGTATCTCTATGTAGGCCATTACAAGTGAAATAGAATTCAAATGGTTGCCTTAAATTCTTTACAAAGAGACAAAATCAAATTCAATTAGGATAGGTGCACTTGAATCAAGACAAGGTATAAATAAAATAGCTAAAATAATAATGCCTAGACTCAAAATTTAAATCATTGCATCATGAGTAGGTAATACAGTTCTATGTTTAGCACATCAATAAGTTATTACCATAGTTAGGAGCTCTGATGGGTGGAAAGATGTAATGTAACACTGTGCTTAACTATCAATCTAGAATTCAGAGTTACATGTAATTAACTACATCCTTTGACTTTGGTAGCATTATTAAATTTCATAAACCATTTTTAATATTTTAAAAATTGTATTAGTATCATATTAATATGTAAACATGTAATACCCGTCAATTTGTAGGCACCATTATAGCACTTAATTTCATATGTCAAAATCTTGTAAACTTGGTTGCAATGACTGCAGTGCAAAAGTAATTAAGTGTACCAGACAGCAACACCTATCAGGTAGTCAAAGCATTTCCCATTGTATAATGAGATGAAGCAGAAAGGGTGTATCTTAAGACAGTGTGCAGAGCAGCCCCATATGCAGAGGAAGCAGTGAGGTGAATTTTTTTTCTTCTTTAGAGAAGTCCCAGGAAATTGAAATTAAGCAAGCTTCAGCCTATTATGCAGTGCATTTTCCATAAATGAAGAATAAAACCTTACTGCTTTAACATGCTTCAAACCCCAGTGGAGACAGTGAAGTAAAATGATACAAGTTATGCAGCAGATTTCAGGATCCCAGGGAAGTGGAGTTGACTGTCAGTGACAAAGCTGTTTTATTTAAGTAGTAAAAATGAATCATTATCACCTTTGACTAGAAAAATAACATTATCACCCTCACACATGGAGCACTGCAAACCATTTCACAATTCCACTTGTAAGGGATTTACTAAATGTCTTTTGTGTCGTATGAAACACACAGGTTTTAATTAACTCTTTGTTGTAGAAGGTACTATCATAGATATTTGTTTTTTTGGACACACTCATGGAATGTTTTTTTCTGTAGCTACAGAAAGCCTTCAGTTATCCCATTTTCCAGCAAGAGGAGGCCTTGCCTCACTTTCACTGTGCAGTCCAGAGGTTTCTAATGAACACATTTTTAAATATAGGTTGGACACTATTCAAAAGATTGACCTGCCTTTGAAACAATGGCTTCCAGATCTCCCAGATATGTGACTGTTTATGAAGATGTGTCAAGAACCTCCACGTTTTCCCAGTTCTTCTTTGCAGCTCAGAGACATTTTATTCTCTATCCACTAGTTTAATTATGCATATCTTCATTACCTTGTAGGCATTTTGTGAAATGAATAAAATCACTCCTAATTTTATTAATCAAATCACTGTTTGTCTTTAGACAAAAGTTGTGTCCCAAAGAAGACATTTTATGCAGCTACCAAGTACTATACTCTGGAGGCTGAGTTCAAAGTATAAAAACTCTCATTCTCTAATCTTGAGGAGCTAATGATCTTGTATCTAGGCATGGGTGAGTTGCTAAAAGAATGAACGAAATTCTGAAAAATTGAATAATGAAGTATATACATCATGGACCCAAAGAAAGCACTAGTTTAATCTGCTTGATAGGATTGAGAAAGTTTTAACTAACGTATAAGGTAGAATTTTAGCTGCAGTTTGGAAGGTTAGTCAAATTTTAGTAACAAAAGAAGAGGTAAATGGTAATTTAATAAAATAAGATGAGCCAGATTTGTCTGTTGTTTGGTATGCAGAGATACGGTTTAAAATCACATGAAAACCATGCTGGTATAATGAAACTTTTTCTGTAGGCAATGTAAGATTATGTAGAAACATTTATTAGCTTTCTCATTCAATGCTAACAGGCTAGGGGTGACAGATGAAAACACAAACCAAAAGAGACAAAGGGGATTGTTATTCTCGAAGCAAGTTCTTGTAATTATAATTTTTGTACTTCTAACAATGTTTTCATGTCCTTTAAATTAAGAAACCTATTGTGTTGTACAACTGCTACAAATTGTATTCATTAGGAAAACCTACAATTCGTTGTGGTTTAATGTGTTTTGTTTTATAATTGTTGCTAAAATAAAATAACTTTTTATATATAAAAGAAATTTTTTATATTAATAAATATCTGTCTAGGCATATTAGGAAAAATAACAAAATGAAAGATAGATTTTGGTTCAGGAAAACTGGGCACACCTGGGTTTCAATCCCAACTATTACTTCTACTTGCCATGTGACCATGTTCAAATTATGTAGGCGTTTTAAGTCTTCTTTTTCTCAAGTCCAAACTGGTTTAAAAATTTTTATCTCGGATGTTGTTAAAACTTAAATGAGATAATGTATGTAAAGTGTGTGGAAAAAATACTACTTATTAAACTTTGTTGCAATTCATGAGCTCATGAAAATATCTTTAATATGGAGGGTGACCATCATTCTCGTATTTAGCATTACATATATTGCAATTGTATTTCCCAGCTTTAGGAGAAACTAAAGCATACTAATATATATTGAATTTCATATATATATATGTGGAATATATAGATAGATTGATTGATTTCCATATATGTGTGTATATGTAGAGAAAGAGACAGAGAGAGTGAGAGAGAAAATGACGGAGAGACAGAAAAACAAAAAAGTCTATGACCTGAATTCTGTTATAATTGGTATAGAGTACAAAAGACTTAAGCAATTGTACTTTACTATTTATTTCCTTCTCCTCACAAGAAAAATTAAATTAAAAAATTGTACTCACTTTAAGGTCTTATAGTTCAATTTTAACAATTTTTTCCTTTACTTGAAGTTATCGTCTTTGAAATTCAATATGGGGGCCCCTGCTGTCGTATTTAAAACTTTGGCAACAGGCCCACAGACTTTTTCTCAACCTTAATTTATTTTATAATCTTTATTGAAACTTCTAGTGAATGATGCATCCAATTAAATACCTCTGTTCTTGAACCTCTTGTTTCTAACAACTATTCTTCACCATCATTTCAGATATCTATTCCAGGGGCATATCTTTTTTATACCTATCATTATTTTAGCTGGAAAATAAATCATGCAAATATTCAATTCCTTAACTCCTTTACTTTCCACCTTACAGCTTATTTGCTCAAATACTCCTACTCTGATTTTATCAGAAGCCTTAATTTATTAAGCTATAGGTTATCCCCAATTTCAAAAATCCTCTTCTTAGTATGACTCTTTTTTCAGCTTATATTCCATGGCTTATAGTTCAATAAGACTTTTTACATTATTCTAAAGGCCTATGCTTTTTTTTCTTTCCATTATACTAATCTGCAGAAAAAGCTATCTGATTTCTGTCTACATAAAATATCAGGACACATTATTCCTACTACAAAATGATCATCCTAAAATTGAAATAATCCCTCATTACTTCAATTCTAGGCAAGATATCTGGTCAACTAATCTTCATTCCATTTCAACTCTTTCAAAGATTGTTCATACACTTCAAAATCTAGTTCTATGTTTTCTACTAGACATGTAGTCATTTTCTCTGAATATCAAATTTATATACATACTTTTACATTTGGATGCAATCTATCCTGTTATAATAAAGTAGCTGTTTCTTCTGCTATCTAATCTTTGTATTGAATTACATATTTTCTTGTCTCTCAAGAGAATTATTCTATCAATTCTCTCGTCTCTTTCTGTCCTTCTTTTCACCCTATTTATTTTCTTCCTTTGAAGCTTCCTGAGACATACAATCCTGTTTTCTATTTCCCCAGCATATAATAATGCTTATCAATTACAGTTAATATACACTTTTATTTAGTAATAAATGCCAATATAAATAATTTTAAAGAAGATACTACACTGCTATAAAGTAGGAAAGTTTAATTGAATGTTAATTCTGCCTTTCAAGAGACTCATGTATGTGTTCATTAAGCACCACTTATTGTGAACATTACACAGATTTATGATTTCTTTAAGAATTCTATTTTAAAATTGTTATTGTGGTTAAATAAGTATAAAATAAAATTTTCTATTTTACCTTCTTCCCAATGTATAATTCAGAAGCATGAGTTGCATTCACAATGTTGTGAAACCATAATCATTACCTATTGCTAAAACTTTTTCATCACTCAAATAGAACTTCATAACAAGCAGTAACTTTCCATTCTCTCCTCCCTTAGCCTCTGGGAACCTCTAATCTCTTTCTTTCTCTATGATTTTACTTGTTCTAGATATTTTATACAAGTGTATCAGAAAATATTTGTCCTTTTACGTCCGGCTTTTTTCATCTGGTATAATATTTTCTAGGTTATACCTGTTACGGCAATACATCAGAGCTTCATTCCATTTTCTGGCTGAATAATATTCTACTATATATATACATCACCTTTTGTCCATTCATTCATTTGTTGATGAACGCCTGGATTGTTTTCATCTTTTGGCTCTGTGAATAATGCCACAATGAGCAGTGACATACAAATATGTGAAACTTTGTTTCCAGTTTTGAGGGGTATGTAACAGTCTAAAATTGTTCGGGTTATATGGTAATTCTATGTGTAGCTTTCTGAGAGACCATAAAACTGTTTTCAACAGTGACTGCACCATTTTACATTCCTGCCAGCAAGGTGCAATTGTTCTAATTTCTCCACATCCTTGCCAACACGTGTTATTTTCTTTTATTTTATTATAGCTATCCTAGTAGGTATAAAGTGGTATCTTATGGTTTAGATTTCCCTAAGGACTAATAATACTGAACATGTTTGCATGTGCTTATTTGTGTATCTTCTTTGTATAGATGTTTATCATGTCCTTGGGTCATTTTATAAATTGGGACATATGTTATTCTGTGGAGTTTTAGGAGTTCTTTATATCTTAGATATTTAGTTTCCATAAGATATGTGTTTTAGAGCTATTTTATCCCAATCTGTAGCTTTACTTTTTTACTTTCTTGATAATATCCTTTAATAAATAAAATATTTTAATTTTGTAAAGTCAAGTATATATATTTTATATATAAAATAGAAAATTTTATTTTATACATATTTAACCACAATAACAATTTAAAAAATAGAATTCTTAAATCCTAAATCTGTGTAATGTTCACAATAATTAATGCTTAATGAACAGGTACAGGAGTCTCTTGAAAGTCAAATATACATATATATTTAATTATATATATATATAATTACTCATGCTTTGGTGTCATATGTAAGAATCCATTGACAAATCTAAGGCCCAGAATATTTATGCCTATGTCTTCTTCTAAAAGTTTTATGATGTTAACTCTTACATTTATGTCACTGATTCATTCTGAGTTAATGTTTTGTATGGTGTGAAGTAGGGGACCAGCTTCATTCTTCTCAACATGGAAGTCCAGTTGGCCCAACACCTTTTGATGAAGATGCTGCTTTTCTATTGTAGACTTGTCACCCGTTTCAGAAATCGGATGCTAATAGACACATACATTTATTTCTGACTCTCAAATATACTGAATTGATCTATATAACTATCCTTATACCAATCCCAAATGGTTTTTATCAGCGCTTCTTTGTAATAATTTTTAAAATTTAGAAATTGTGAGTCTTCTAAATTTGTTCTTTCTCAAAATTGTTTTGACTATTTGGATCCCCTTGCAATTTCACATAACTTAAGGATCAGCTTTTTGCATTTCTGCAAAAAAAAAAAAAAAAAAAGGCTATTGCAATTTTGATATGGATTGGCTTGAATTTGTAGATAGCTCTATGTGGTACTGATGTCTTAAAATATTAAGTCTTCGACCCCATGAACATGGGCAGCCTTTCTTTTTAAATAAGTGTTTAATTTTTTTCAGCAATGCTTTATATTTTTCAGTGTATATTAAAATGTTTATTAATCTATTTAACTTTCTTGGTTAAATTTGCTCTAAAGTATTTTAATGTTTTGAATGATATTGTAAATTGAATTACCATTTACATTTCCTTTGCAAATTATTCATTGCAAATGTGTAGAAATACATTCAATTTTTGTGTGTTGATTTTGCACCTGGCAATTGGGCTGAATTTGTTTCTTAGTAACTATCTTGTGGATTTTGAGAGATTTTTCTACATATAAGGACATGTTATTTGTGAATAGATATATCTTTATTTTTTCCTTTTAAATTGGGGGACCTTTTATTTATTGTCCTTGCCTACTTGCTCTGTCTAGAACTTCCAATAGAATGTTGAATAACAATAATGAAAGTGGGCATATTTGTCTTGTTTCTATCTTAGTGGGAGGCTTTCATTTTGTCTTTGGGTACAATTTAAGGAGGGAAAAAAAGGAAAAACTGTGCTTCTTAAAATCTCTTAAAACAAATTTGCTAAATATTTTATGACTGATTATTTTTAAATGATGTTTTATATCCTAAAAATTCACGAACCAAGTATTAAAATATTTAAAATGTTAAAATATTAGAACAGTTGCCTAGGACCAAATTTACCTTACATCAAAAGCTTATAAAAGCTCTTCATTTTATAACTTTCAGGAGGATCTCATGTATCTGAGTGAAAACACTTACATTAATTGTAACACATTAGTTGTAAGTATTTTCAAATTTTTAGCAAGTTTTGCTGTTAGTAGATCTTAACAAATATTTCAATCTTTTTTGCTTTATTGCTGAGCAAATAATCATGTATCAAGTTATCCTCACTTCATTGTTAAAGATTAAAATAACTGAAATATTATCTAGGCTTTTATAAAGCACATTAAGATTGCATGAAATGCACTAAATTAACAAATATTATTTTTAAGAAATAAAAATACTTAGGTAAAATGATGTAATAAGAATATCTTAGAGAGTCAGTTGCTTTTATACAAACAACAATAATGAGCATAGCTGAATGTGCTGATTCTCTGAATCCATGATAAAAATAAAAGATTTTTATCTTATCCATGGATAACAATCCATGATTCTCTGAATTCACGATGAAAAAACATTTTATTAACCTTTAAACTACAAAATAAATAAGAAAAAAATGAAAACTTTAGAGATTTTAGATAATTAAAATAATTGAAGGCTCTCAAATTCACTAAGCAGTCTTAGGCATTAAAAACCAATGGCATGATGCTTTCAATTAGATCAACAAAAGTAAACAAAAAAATAACATGGGGTTTGGGGATTCACTTGTGGTTGTAATGGATAAATTAAAATATCAAAGCTAGTTTCTACTCATTCGGAGTTGCAAACATTAAAAAACCAAAACATTATAATAACAAATATGTTAATTAAATATATCTGTGATTATATAAAACATGTTTCTGTTTGAAAATACTGCTGAAAGTGCACAAATTATTTGTCAACAATTTATTTCCCAAATTAGAATAGTTGTATTACACTCTGAACAATTTATATGCTTTAAATGTAAAAAATCTAATTGTGGTTTAATTTTCAAAATTGCCCTTATGTAAAATTCCAAAGTTGCTTATTTTCTCCTTCAATAAAATGATGTAAAGTATTAGTTCACTTAATATAATGAAAGTAAAGAGCATTGATCACAAGCTGATTGTAGAAGAAAAACATATAGGCAGCTCTCCAAATCATTGGAAAATATCATATTTTCTTAAAAGATCAGAGTCTGAAAGTATAGATGTAAAGTTGATTTCAATATATCTTGTCTTAAAATCCAGGCTATTTTAGTCACCCACTGGAACTTTCCACCTCGGACATGTATATAAATGGATCAGAGTTCTGTTGGCTCATGTAATTTAATCAAATTCTGCACATTTACAACTGGCTTTATACTAAGCTGTTTGATTTGTCCTTCTTGAATATATTATAGATTATTAAATCTATTTAACATCTTATCTAATGTCAATAAGTTTTACAAATAATTCTGTATCACTTTACTCATCTAATCTAAATGTTTCTCCCATTACAAACAAATAAAAATACTCCAGCATGCAGCTTTACTAGAAACTTCATCAAATATCTGTCCTTCACAGATAAAAAGCTGCATTGGGAACAACATAGATTTTATTCCTTATAACAGATATAAGATCCTTTAGAATGAAAATTTTCTAATAGAATACTTTAACATATCTCATATTATTACCATAACAAGGCAACCCCTTATTAAGGTTTAAAGAATGTCAAAGGAAGTGGGATTCTTTCATTTACATTATATTGCTTAATAATTCTACAAAATAAGAGAACATTGTATGGTCCCAGAGGTACAGTATGAGATTTGAATATACACTTAGACAAACCTTCCAGATATAAGTACATTTACCAATGAAGAACTAATCCATTACATAACTCACTTAAATCTTTATAAATTAACGTTTTTGGTATGTGAGTGTTATTTCATATGTCAAAAAATATCCTTTACAATTAATGGCATTGTTTAATACAGTAATTTCAAAAACTGATTCTCACTTATTACAATTATATTAATAACACTCATGGTAATTCTATGATCATAATCATGGTAAAATACTTATTGAGAACTGTAAGTTCTAGGCACCGTATTGCATACTTTACAAATTTTCTCATATGATTCTTAAAAAAACTTAAGTGGTAGCTATTATTATGAGCATGTTTTACATATAATCATATAGGCTAAGGTTGTTAAGTATACTTTTTAAGGTAACAAAGTTACTAAGTGTTGTAGCAGAGATTCAAATATCATTCTGACCCAATAAATTGCATAATAAATACAAGTGACAAGGAAGTAATATCAATATGTTTTTCAAAATACAAGCCACAATCTATTAATAGTTCATGAACTCAACTAAGGCTCATCATTAGTATTCTTTAAAACAATAAAATTTAATAAGTTATAAATATTAGACTGTATGACAATAGTAAGGATATAATTGATTCATGAATTTATTTTCAGATATATTCGACATTTTTACAATGCTGAGTTCTATTAACTCCATGAAAAAGTACATGCACCATTTAAAAAATTACCAAGTCATCTGCAGAAGGCAAAAAGTCAGTTTTTAAGTGCTAGAAAGTGAGAGTTCATGAACGTTGTGCTTATTAAGCATTAAAAATTAGTATCCTGGAGAGGATAGAAATCAATTGACCTGAATATAGTTGGATAAAATGAATTTCACTCTTCATTGATCAGGAAAAAGTCTTCCCTTTGTGTCCAGTAAGGGTTTGTAGTCATGGGGATATTCAATAGTCGTGGTCCTTTACAAGCTTCGATTGATTAATTACAGCAGTGATAAACACAGTAATCATTTTTGATATTTCATAGGGAATTGCCACTATAGGTTGTATGTTCAAAGTAAGCAACAATTTTCTTATGGTCCTTTCCTTAGTCTCTGTTGTAGAATAATGATACAAAGAACGATGTATGGTTAGATTTTTTTTGGTCAATACTTACATCTTGGGTTTAGATTTTTAGTGGATATGTTTTGTTTATCCATATACCTTCAATTTCACTTTAATGCACGATCCATAAAATAGTTACTCTACTAAAACTGTTAATACCCTGATCACAGCAACAATTAATCATATTCTTTCATTTGTACATGGCTGAATCATTAAAAAAAGATCCTGTGGGCAGGTGTGTCATATTTTGGAAAACCAATTGGCTTCCTTATTATTTTTACATAGAGTCTTCTTAACCTACAATCAAGGATTTCAAAGAGTTAAATATTTAATCTACTTACAAGTTAACAAGTTAGTTTGTCACAATTTCATGGACAATGGGAGAAGATAAAATATTTCTAGGTGAGAGACAAAGGACATTATTACTGATAATGCTGCAAAAGCAGTAAAAGCATATGTACATTCCTGTCACTTTCCCTTGCCCCAGAGTCCAATGGGGAGATACATATGGGTTACTTTCCCTTGCCCCAGAGTCCAATGGGGGAGAAACATATGGGTTCAGGTAGAAGCCAGCACGCACAGTGAGTTGTGTTCAGAGAGAAGAAGCTGAGCTTTAGGGAATGTGGATCTCTTATAATGGGTAGGAAGCATATCTACCCTTCACTCTGGAAGGAGACATCCCTTCTATTTTCTAAGGCTCTTAATATGAGACAAAGCAACATACATGAAAAATTTTCTCTCAACACTTACCTTGGAGCATTTATCCAAAAAAAAAAAAAACAGAAGACTAGATAGTATAGAAAATACTGTGATAAGTAAATTCTGTTTTGGAATTGTGAATAAAGTGATTCTTTTGTTCAGTACTCTTGCAAGAAAAATGTGCAAGAAATTTTGTTGAACTGTATCACAGGGACAACATATGGCTTCCTTTGCTATGATTGCTTCTGTCATAGAGCTTCATTGCAGTATTCAAATATAGGAACATCAAGGCCAATAAAGAAAACTTCTCAGGAATCAGCGGATACAAATATCTCTGATACAGCCTGAAAGTTTTATACTTCAACAGTCATGTACATAGATCATGTGAAATACTACCGTTATAGACTTACCAAAATTTCAACAGAGCATATAAACTCTTTTAAGATAGTAGACTTATTTATCTCCACAATCAATATTGTGGTACAATATATCTTGGTGCATACACATGCAAGTCATAAAGAGCACAATCTATAGTTTTTGTAGTTATCTGAGGAAATTGAGAATTGTTTTAACAAAATAATTCTAAATTCACAACAGGTCAAGTGTAACTTGTTCAAACAGTTCAAGGACATTTTTTTCTTAATTAGTTGAGTGCAAATATGTTGTTAGTGATTTCCTGTGATATGGAACCATTGTCAATATTTTAAGCTACCTGGCTTTATAGAAAGAATATTATTATTTTATAACTATGATATTCATGTCATATAAGAAATAAGGTAATAACAGTCATATGCTATAAAATGCTGCTTATTTTAACTAAACTTTTTTTAGCTAAAAAAATTGGTTGCTGAAAAGTTTGAGCCTGGAAGAAGTAATTACCAATGTTACTAATGTTGGGCTGATGAGAAAATAAACTCTGGATGAACCTTATGAAAACTGTAGTTGTAATAATTTTAGCAGAATATTACAATAATAGAAAAAGTATGACAAACTCAGCAGCTTAACTTGTGTAGCAAATTATACCTGCCTTGAATCAAACAAATTATTTGTTTTTTTAAACACCTTTATTGAGGTATAACTGATATACAAATGCCTTCACATATTCAGTGTGTACAATTTGATGAGTTTGAAAATATGCATACACCTGTGAAACCATCAGCACAATCGGAGTAATCCCTGAGAGGTAGCTGCTCTCCCATGTATACTACAGCATTATTTACAATAGTCAAAATACAGAAACAACCTAAATGTCCATTGACAAAAAAGAAGATAAAGAAGATGTGATATGTCACCAAACAATGGAATATTGTTCAGTATTTAAAAAGATGAAAATGTGATCTTTTGTGAAAACATGGGTGAAAGTAGAGGACATCCTGAAAAGTGAAATAAGCCAGTCAGAGAAAGACACATGTTGCATGATTCCACCTATGCAGAATATCTAAAATAGTCAAACTCACAGAAGCAGAGAGTAGAATGGTGGTTGCCAGGGAATGGGTGAATAGGGAAATGGAGACTTGTTGCTCAATTGATATAAAGTTTTGGTTACCCAAAATGAAAAAGTTTTAGAGATCTGCTGTACAACATTGTATTTGTAGTTAACAATATAACATTTAGCACTCCAAAGTTTAAGAGGATAGATTTCATTTTACGTGCTTTCACCATGCCAACACACACACACTTAGATGTGTGAGCATGCAGCATGCAAACATAAAAGACAGTAATTCATCAAAATGTATATATTAAAATGTATAGTTATTTTTATATCAATTATACCTCAATAAAGACTTAGAACAAGATAACATACTAGATACTAGAAATTGTAAGAAAAAATCATCTTTTTTACAATATTTCTTTAGCCTCATCCAATTTGCAGCAAATTTTAAGTAACAATTATTCGATAAAAAATAATTTTTTAAGATTTACTTTGATTAGTTATATTTATAGAAATTTAATATCTTTTTACAAATATAAAACAATTTTTAGTCACTGAATGACTTGCATTTTTTATTATCTCTTAACTAAGAGATATGCAACCAAAGTGTTAACCTTTAATGCAGCTAAAGTTTCCTTTAAAAAAAAAAAAGATATTATTCCCATAATTAAAGACACAACCAGGCAGTTATCCTTAGAAGAAGCCAGCTAGACATTTTAAGCATTAGTAATTAATTTTAAAAAATCCTTGTGAAATTTGTACTATTTTAAAATTATGTATTTATAAGTTTCAATAAACCAGTTAGCATTAGAGTGATCATGAAATTTAAGAGACTTTATAATCAGTCTCATTATTTTTTTCTATTTAGTTTTATGTAGACCTGGGCTAGATATTCCTGGACTATGCATATATAATGACAGACTTTAAAGCAATTTAAAAGGCCGACTGTTGTCAAATTAAAAAATCCCCACAGGAGAGTGAGGGTACAGAGTAATAACGATTTGACACTGTAGTTCCTATGTTAACCACATAACAGACTGAAATGTTATCTGTGACAGCTACAAGATAGACTTAGGAAAGCACCAGAAAAGAGAGCAACTGATTCTCTTTTCCCAAGCAATCACCGAAAAATAAGAAACAAAATAAGACTGAAAGCTCAGTGACAGACGACTGATGGTCAAAATCATATTGGCCGGGCATAGTGGCTCAGGCCTGTAATCCCAGCACTTTGGGAGGCCAAGGCAGGCAGATCACAAGATCAGGAGATGGAGACCATCCTGGCCTACATGGTGAAACTCTGCCTGTACTAAAATACAAAAAATTAGCCAGGTGTGGTGGCGGGCGCCTGTAGTCCCAGTCACTCGGGAGGCTGAGGCAGGGGAACCGCTTGAACCTGGGAGATGGAGGTTGCAGTGAGCTGAGATTGCGCCACTGCACTCCAGCCTGGCAACAGAGCAAGACTCTGACTCAAAAAAAAAAAAAAAAAAATCATATATAAGTCATGAGCTATGGTAACTTAGAGCTACAGTTCCTCAAACCGTCCCGGTAAATGTAATAAATTTAAGGGGGTCTCTAAGAAGAATCAAATCTTTGTCACCACTGCAATTGTACCTGAAGACCAAAACAAAATATATTGTTCCCATAATTAAAGACACAAACAGGCAGTTATTCTTAGAAGAAGCCAGCTAGACATTTTAAGCATTAGTAATTAATTTAAAAATAATCCTTGTGGACAAAAAGGCACAGGTAAGAATGTTGTTTCTGGTCCTAAGGCTGGCAACACCAGCACCACTAAGTGAGGCTGACAAGGCAATTTTGGTGGATCTCCTAAAATGTCTGATAAAATAATGCCAGGGCTAAGTACGACTATGACTATGACTATGACTATGACTATGACTATGAGTATGACTATGACTATGACTATGAGTATGACTATGACTATGACTATGAGTATGACTATGACTATGAGTATGA